>NC_060130.1:346837738-347141723 GCF_021461395.2 Schistocerca americana
GACTTTTTTGGTAATTCGGAAAATCCTTGCGTTGGTCCATGGTGGCTATGCCACTACCAATCTCAAGACTGATAACCCCATCACCAAGGGGCCACGCCCGTTAGCCATGCAAGGTCAGCCATGGGTGGGTTTCTTTACTGCAGGTTCCCAAGCCTAAAAGTGGATGTCTAGCAGGTTCCCAAGCCGGAATGCAAATATCTAGCAGGTTCCCAAGTCTGAATGTGAGTATCTAGCAGGTTTCCAAGCCTTTTTTGGGTCTCTCTGTGGTTCCCAAGCCATAATACAGAATTCTTCAATTGTTAAATGTTTTAAATTTTTTGCTGATGTCCAAAACTATTGCTTCCGGCAAACTGTATTGCGACCCCATCATTGAAGCAGCTGGGGCTTGTATGACTGCAATTACCTGTTGTTCTGGGATCCAGCATATGTCTCTTCTGGTAAGCCAATGAAATGATTGAGCACCTCCATGAGGATGCATGAAATTAATCAAGGCATCTCTTTCTTCATATTAAACTTCAGATATTTCCTATCCACCATTTTCCAACATAAACACAAGTGACGTACTGGCCAGGCTGTAGTTCATTAATGGCAACACGTTTAGTAGCAACTTTAGCATGTCGGTTAACATCTGCTATAAAGGAGATTGTATCGCTTGATACTCTGTGAATCTTAAGTCGTTTTTCATCAATTGGCACAAAATGGTGATGGTCTCTTGTACCAGACACTGTACATCCATCCTCAAATCGTTTCTCTTGATCAATTTTTGCCTCTTCAATAATTTCTTTTTTAATATAAATAAATTCAGTACCATGATTTTTTTTATTTTTGATTTTTTAAAAATATTCAATCAGGTCAGTTGGTGTTAAGATTTGGTTGTCAATTGGGCATTGAAGTATAGCTCTTGCTGCTAAATGCTTAACTGTGCCCCCAATTCCATCATATGGTGATTTCCCATGTCTTGTTCCAAAAAAATTCCATTCTGCAATAATGCTAAAATCTTTTTGATGATGGCAAAGATTTAAGAAGCTCTTAAAATTTTTGTACTGTGCTGCAGAACCGTCACTAAAATAATGAATATGCTTAATTTCTTTAAAAATGCACTTAAGGGATTTGATCAAGTACATTAAAAACATGTGCACTGCAACTGTGTCATGTCGGAGGCAATCACTGATTATGCAGTAGCTGACACTCTTCAGGTCTTCATTACCTTTGTAGTAAATGACAAATGGATGTATTGTAGCTTGACTATTTTCCCAACGGAATCCCTGCACTGCGTCTTGGACAATAAAGGAGTAATTTTCTGCAAAATCCATTAATATAATCAATTCTCCTGGTTTGAGACCTTCTTTAGTGAACTGCAAATGCTTGCTCTGATGCTTTGCAATGCAGTGGTGAGAAGAAAGGGCCAACAGTTTTGTAACTAATAGTTCAATGAATTCTTCAACTGTCATTTCTCTGGTTTCAAGTGTATCTTTATCAGTATGAGTCCATTGTTTGACCTGAATTGTATCCTCAGGATCAATATCTGCAAAAGCACTTTCCAAATATTCATTTAGAGCTTCTGTTCCTGGACATACTTCACAGCGATGGAGCATGCAATCCTTTGTTCCCAAATTACAGACAATTTTGCTCAGTAAAATTTTGTAATCTTCTTTTATTGGGCTATGTGCCAACATTAGTTTCACATTTTGATGTATTGTGCAGACACAAACTGAATGTGAACCAGCTGTGCCCACCGTCACACTCCTTCATTCACAAAATTTGGAAAATCCAATTTCCAGTCCATTTTTATTGCGGTACGCAACAAACATTTCTTTTAAGTTGCTCAGTAATAAGTATTTCCGTTTTTTAATGTTTTCTCCATCTATCCGAACAGTAATACAGTCCTTTTGTTTCCTGGACAAATCCGACTAAACTCTTCATCATAAAAATGTTCTATGACTCTTGCCTTCACATTCTCAGAAAGCTTTTTCCCACATTTACCTTTGGGCTGTGCCAATATTCTTTGTTCAGCTTTTAACTTTCTAGCCTTCCTTACCATTATTTCTGAAACACAAAATTTTTCCGTAGTCTTTTTGATAGACCAGCTTTGGGAAACTAAGGTCAAAATTTGAATTTTCTCGTTATTATTTGATATATGTAATTTTTATTTTTTAGAGGACAAGTTCAGGGAGGTGGAGGGCTTGTCCAAAATGAGATCTGGGTCATTCTTGATCAAAACAGCATCCTCTGCCCAGTTACAGGAGTTACTCTCTTGTGACAGGCTGGGGGATGTTTCTGTAACCATCACGTCCCATAAGAGCTTAAATATGGTCCAGGGTATAATATTTTACAGAGACCTTCTTTTGCAGTCTGACAATGAGCTGTGCACCAATTTAGAGTGGCGAGGTGTACATTTCGTCCAGCGTGTCCACCATGGTCCGAAGGATAATCAGGTTGCCACCGGTGCCTTCATCTTGGCAAGGTGATGGGCTACCGGTGTGATGTAAAGCCCTATATCCCTCCCCTGCTGCGGTGCTGTAAGTGCTGGAAGTTTGGCCATATGTCTTCCCACTGTACTTCCAGCGTCACATGCCGAGATTGCGGACGCCCATCACATCCCAATACTCCATGTGTCCCACCTCTCATTTGTGTCAGCTGTGGAGAGCACCATTCACCTTGCTCGCCTGACTGCAGGATTCTCCAGAAAGAAAGGAAAATCATGGAGTAAAAGACCCTGGACCGACTGACCTACACTGTGCTAAGAGAAAATTTGACACCTGCATCCTGTACGTATGACGTCTTACGCCGCTGCTACAACAGCGGCTCCCTCATCTTCCTCATCTTCATCAGCTTAAGCAGAAGTGCTGGCAGCACCTCAATGCCCTTCGTTGCCTCAGCAACACCAATTGCGGTGCAGATCGCTGTACGCTGCTGCAGCTCTACAGAACCCTTGTCCAATCCCGAATTGACTTTGGGAGTGTGGTTTATGTTTCGGCAGTGCCTTCAGCATTGCATTTACTCAACCCTGTGCACCACTGTAGGGTTCAATTAGTGACAGGAGCTTTTAGGACGAATCCGGTGACTAGTGTACTGGTGGAGGCTGGTTCCCTCCATTGCAGATCAGACGTGTACAACTGCTCGCCAGTTACGCAGCACACATTTGCAGTTCTCCTGAGCATCCAAATTACTGTCTACTTTTTCTGCCTGCGGCAGTCCATCTCCCGCATTGGCGGTCCACATAGGGGCTAACGATTGAGGTTATTGTGTGGTCCCATCTCTCCAAACTGGAGTCCTTCCCTTTATCACCTCTACTTACGGTCCAGCTTTGTCTGGACCTTTAGCATGGCCATAAGGACTCCGTTAACTCCCGCCTCTGTCTGCTGTCACTTCCTCTTGATTCTTGACATGTTTCGGGGCTCTGAAGTGGTTTACACTGGCGGCTCAATGGCTGATGGTCACGTACGCTTCGCATATGTTCATGGAGGACATATTGAGCAGCACTCCTTGTCAGTTGGCTGCAGTGTTTTCACTGCAGAGCTGGCAGCTATATCTCGTGCTCTTGAGTACATCCGCTCATGCCCTGGTGAGTCATTTCTTCTGTGTACTGACTCATTGAACAGCCTACAAGCTATCGACCAGTGCTACCCTCACCACCCTCTGTCGCTAGGACACACCTCAGTATCGCTTTGGCTCCCAAATGACAGTCGTTCACCTCGTGCTGGACTGCCCACTTTTAGCCACTCTGTGGCAGACTTTTAACTTTCCCAGCACCCTGCCTTCAGTATTGGGTGACAATGCCTCCACAGCAGCTTTAGTTTCACATTTTATCCGGGGGAGTGGGTTTTATACTTCTATGTAGGTTTCAGCGCATGTTCTTTGTCCCTCTGTGTCCTCCACCCTAGTGCTTTAAGGGTGGAGGTTTTAATGTGTTGCATAGTGGCTGGCTTTCCCTTTTTATCCTCGTAGTTGGCCAGCCACTGTAATCTGCTTTCATGTTTTACTCTCTTCTGTTTCTAGCGTCTCTGTTGTTTTCTTGGCCTCTTTTTTTTACTTTTAGTGTTCGTTGCCTTCCCTTCATTCTTGTGGCTTTTCCTTTCTTTCCATTTTGTGTTATATATTTCATCCATTTTATTCTCTCACTTTTGGCATTGTTTTATTAGGAACAAGGGACCGATTACCTCATAGTTTGGTCCCATCTCCCGCCTTTAAACCAACGAACCAACCATCACAATGGCGGGAGAGCACCATCATTCCAGAGCTCACACATGGTAAAAAGCCGCTTGATGTAGATAGCTATTGGCCCATCAGCCTTACCAACATTCTTTGTAAGCTGGTATGTATGGTAAGTCGGCGGTTGTGTTGGGTCCCGGAGTCATGTGGCCTACTGGCTCCATGCCAGGACAGTTTCTGCCAGGGTTGCTCTACAATTGATAGTCTAGTTTCCCTCGAGCTTGCCATCTGAACAGCCTTTACCAGACGCCAACACCTGGTTGCTGTCTCTTTTTATTTACGAAAAGCTTATGAAATTACCTGGCAACGGCATACCCATGCCACATTATATGAGTATGGTCTCCGGGGCCTGCTCCCAGTTTTTATCTAAAATTTCCTATCGCTCCATATTTTCCATTTCCAAGTTGGTGCCTCCCATAGTTCCCACCACATCCAGGAGAATGGTGTCCCACAGGGCTCTGTACTGAGTGTATCTCTCTTTTTAGTGGCCATTAACGGTCTAGCAGCAGCTGTCAGGCCAACAGTCTCGCCTTCCCTGTATGCAGACACCTTCTGCATTTTGTATTGCTACTCCAGTACTGGTGCTGGCGAACGGCACCTACAGGGAGCCACCCACAAGGTGCAGTCATGGGCTCTAGCCCATGGCTTCCAGGTTTCAGCCACGAAGTCATGTGTCATGCACTTCTGTCGGCATCGTACCATTCATCCAGACAAACCACTCACTGTAGTGGACACTCATCGATTCTTGGAACTGTTTTTCAACACCCGATTGACGTGGCTTCCTCACCTTTGTCAGCTGAAGCAGAAGTGCTGGCAGCACCTCAATACTCTCCACTGCCTTAGCAACACCAACTGGGGTGCAGATCCCTCTACGCTGCTGCAGCTCTACAGACTCCTTGTTCAACCCTGCCTTGACTATGGGAGTCTGGTTTATGGTTCGCTGGTGGCCTCAGAATTGCGTTTCCTCAACCCAGTGCATCACTGTGCATTGAAGGTTAGGTGTGCACAATTGCTCACCATTTACATTGCACACATTCATAGTTATCCTGAGCATCCGAATTACCATCTCCTTTTCCCATCCTCGGCAGTTCATCTCTCACATCAGAGGCCCAGCTCAGGGCTTAAGATTACGGTTTATGTCCAATCTCTTCTGTCAGAAGTCTTGCCTTTACCACCTATACTCGAGGTCTATTCACATACACCTCCACAGTGTACACCTAGGCTGAAGCTTCGCCTGGATCTTTGACATGGCCCTAAGGACTCAGTTTACCCCGCAGCTCTCTGCTGTCTGTTCCTCTCGATTCTTGACATGTACCGGGAGCATGAAGTGGTTTACACTGACGGCTTGATGCCTGATGGTCACATTGACTTCGTGTATGTTCATGGAGGACATAATGAACAGCACTCTTTGCCAGGCGGCTGCAGTGTTTTCACTGCAGAGCTGGCGGCCATTTCTCGTGCTCTTGAGGGCATCCGCTCATGCCCTGCTTAAAGGGTACAATTGACAAGCCACAAATTAAATACATTGTAATGAGAATTAATCTAGCGACAGGCTACGGTTTCCAATAACTAGTATACTCCATTCAGTCCTAACTTAACTTTAAAATTTTATTTCAGTTCAGATCATTATTTCAAATAACAGTAGGATACAAAACGATTTGCACAAAAATTCCAAATACTGCTAAAAATGTTTGTTTTGCTGCCTACTTTTTCCTGAAAAACCGCAGTTTTACTATACAAATTTGACAACATGTTCTGTAGGTATACAGTGATAAAAAGAGTTGTCTCTTGAGAACAATGTAAGGAATTCCTCCAGTATCAACAGTTTGATGAAAGTACTTATTTATTTATTTATTTATTTATCTATCTATGTATCTAATTACGAGAAACAGTGCTTGTAGTTATATGAAGTTTTACTGCCATAGAGTATAGATTTATTAATGAAACACATATATAAGTCCTTAGTAAAATGTGCAGCCACAGAGGAAAAGAGTGTTTGAAGTAGATCCACAGCCATATGATCAGAACAGGAAGACCTTTTTTGAAGTAAGCCCCACCAATGCAGGAATGTGAAATGATAAAAAGTTTGCAAATTAAAGGTTTGGTTCACAAAAACTACAGTATAAAGTTAGTTCCAAAGAAAAAGACTGCAAGTTCCATGGACCATTTTGCACGAGAGATCATAATGATATGGAATCAGTCATTGTACATTTATGTCACAAATTAACTTCTTTTTTTACAAAAATAAACAATATTAAGATCTGTGTATGTAATTCCTATCCACCACCTTCTACACATTACAGTAATAGAAATACTTCTACGGAATATAAGTCATCGAGGAGGAACTTTCGCAGTTCAACAAATTTTATTTTACTGTGTCATTTTATATCACTGGATAAGTGATAAAAATTCTTGCTGCAGCATTGTGCAGCCCTTTTTGTGCTAAAGACAATCTTAATGTGGAGTAATGAATGTCACTTTCCTTCTGGTATTGTAATATGTATCTCACTGTTCCTCTTGAACTGTAGTAGATTATTTACAACAAACTTCATGAGGGAATAAATACACTATGAAGCAATAGGCAGAGTGCCCAACTCCTTAAACAGATGTCTTAAAGATGATCGTGGGTGAACACAACATACTATTCTTACAGTACGTTTTTTTGCAATGAAAGCTTTCTTTTCTAAAGATGAGTTGCGCAGAAAATTATTCCATACGGCATTATTGAATGAAAATATGCAAAATGCCAACTTGCTGATTTATCTCTCCCCAATATTTACAAAATATTCTAAGTGCAAATGTGGCTGAGAAGTAATGTCATGGTAATGGACGATTATGCATAATTAAAATAGTAAACTAATGATTTATTGTATAGTTTTCTAGATGTTGTATAAACTGCTTTGGAAGAATTCTTAAAGAGGAGAGATATGAAATATTTTATGGCATGACAGAGAATGCACAGAATTCATATCTTCAAATGTTTACTTCTGTAGATAATAATTCTAGATGGGGAGGAAGAGTACCAGAAGGAGGTAACAGCAAACCAAGATGCAGCAACTTTCAGTATTTCTTTGCTTACAGCTCTGGACGATCAGAGGTACCCACTGAATCAAAACACAAAGAGTCGGGAGGCTAAGCAATCTACTTGCTTGTGGAAAGTCCCCTATGGATCAAATTCATATCCCCAAAAAATTACTCACTATGACACAAGAGAACAGTGTGGTTTAAATAGTCAACTGAATGTCGAAATCATGCTTGAGCAATTCAAAATATGGCACCCCCAAGAAAGTAATATCAAGTACGAATTTTTCCTGAAAATATTTAAATAATGATTTTCAATTGCATGTGGTCATCCCCAAGTTGACGCATGTGGAACTTGTGAAGGGCATAAAAATAAATTATAAACCAAGACACTGGGTGAAAAAGCCAAGATCGGTACTGCTGCAGAACTGATGGTTCATAAACATTGGGCTTCAAAATGTTTAATCATATTTGTGAAGTGCAAGAAGTATGTCCAAAAGAGCATGGTGTTGCATGTGTTATCACTGATTGTATGAAGAATCTGTCCATTCCTACCACACCAGCTCAAGAAGTGTTTTACTTTTGCAAATTAATGTTAGTGTGTTAAAAACACATTGCATCAAAATGGGGCATGCAAAATTGCATATTTATAATGAAGGTGTCACTAAAAAGTCCTGATGAAGTCTGTACTTCTCTGCTGGATTGCTTATGAAATGATTTGCCACCAAACATAAAATACCTTCATCATTTTTCAGATGGCTACCCATAGCAGAATAAGAATAATACTATGGTAAGGTTCCTTATATTAAATGCAGTGTCTGAGTATTTTTCACAATCATTATTTCCTTGGTCCAAGGCCATTTGTTCTTGTTCTGAATGGGACTTTGCAGTGATAAAGGAGAAAATTCGGGCTGTCAGTGGGATTTATACCATCATGCAGTTTGTAGAACTTGCAGCTACTGCAAGTATCTTACAAAAATACTGCCTTTTTTTACAAACTCTATCACAGCCTACAAAATTATGACCAAAATATTACAAACATAATGCATTGTCTTCAGAAACAACAAACAGCAGAGTACTCCTCAAAAATAAGAAACAGTCTTTCAGTGAGTGAGAATTCATGGAATATGAATACAAATGTGAGTAGTGGGAATTCGATAGCAAAATTGCTCATATAGTGAGGCACCCTTATCATTTACTTATTTATTTTGTACACAACAGTAACTCTGCCAACAACCGCAGCATATGAAAACTTATGTTCCATTGACAAGAAAATAGCTGGCTTCAAGAATTTGGAGTCATATATCCATGAAGAGCACATATTCTTTTTATAGAACATTTTACAACTGACCTTCAGTAAACAGGAAAGAGTATGACAATGAATAAGAAATATGGGCACAAGCAATATTTCACCAATCTTGCTATGACTGTGTTTTATAGTTAAAAGTTGGTGTTCATAATCTGTTATGTAAATTTAAAATAAGTTTTGGTATTCAGGAACAATGAAGTTAATATTCCGAACCTGTTATGTAGCCTTACAATAACAGTTTTGGTATTAAAATCAATGAATTTTAAAATAAACTGATGAGTAGCACAGAACTGCATTTGTGGAAAGCAACTGATTTTAGGAACAACACATTTTAACCCACTTTAAATATTAAAACCATTATGTAATCTAATCATAACATCTTTGAAAAATGGTGTCGTGATATCGCCAGAAACAAACTTACAAAGTAAAATTGAACTGAGAAAGGAAAAGGAATACTCCAATAAACAAACATACTTGTTTCAGTTTTTCTCAAAATCAGTAGGCATGGACAAGTGTTTGTGGAAGAAGTGATTCAATTAAAAGTATCCAGTACAGGATTCAGTGACCATAATAATGAACACCACCATTGGAGGAAGCCATGCACACAAAAAAATACTTTTAAGAATGTGATGTGTGTAGACATAATATAATATCATTTCGTAAATCGCAAGTATTTAGCATCCGTAACTGCATATTATGCAACAAAATAGTGCTAAATGGTGTTAGAATAATGCAATTGAAATGTACTGTTCTAACCATGAACTAAAAGTGCTAGAAGCATTGCAGAAAGACTTGAGAGACACAAAAGAACATGTTAAGCTGCTGGAAAATACAGTGACGTACCTATCTACACCATCACAAAAAGAACTTGGAAAATCCCAAACCTACAACAAACCAAAGGAATATTCAAAACCCAAACTTAATTCAAACGGATTCCAGTTACCCTTAAGAAACAGTTTTCAGTATCTACCCTTAGGCACTGAACTGGAAACGAATTATGTCGAAATACAGCTTGAGAAACGAACTGTCACAAAATGAAGGTAAACAAGCAGTGCAACAATGTAAACAAAGGGTTACCAAAAAGTTTTAGTATAGTGTTGCTTTCTGACAGCCATGGCAGAGGAATAGCAGAAATTCTTTGTTACCTAGAAGACCTCAATGTGACAAGTGTGGTGAAACTTGGAGCAGGATTACAGGAAATACTGAAGGACTATAAAAACAGTAATTGGTTATCACAAAACTGGTGTATTGTGATAGTAGGCAGTGTAAATGATGTATATAGAAATGAACTGAAAGTAGCAACAAGAATATTAAGAGAGACACTTTGTACATTTGGGCATCAGTAAATAATTGTGCTAGGCATACCACATAGGCATGACCTTACTGAATCATCATGTGTAAACAGATATCCTCAAAGCTTACAAAAAGATATGTCAATCCACTTTAAATGCTGTTTTTCTCACCCTAAATGACCTGGAAAGAACGCACTTTACGAGACACGGAATGCATATAAATAAGTGGGGCAAATCATCAATCTGTCAGAGGATCAAAATGTTAGTGACGAGTGTTTTTTCTAGAAGTGATAAATATGACACATTTGCATTGCCAATAGCAAAAGAGATCTGCAAAACTTAGCTACTACAAGTAAATCTGCAAACATTAGACAGTTCAGTTGTGTGTCTTACGGAACACTGGTGCAAAGGGAATGAAATCTCATATTTAGCCTTAGCCTCATATGAACTTGTTTGTTTCTACAGTAGACTCCCCATGAAAGATGGGGGTTCTTGTATTTACATGAAGAGAGGTATTTTATTTAAAGACACAAATGACCTTATTGCATTAAGTGTTGATAAACACTTTGAATTCTCTGCTATTGAAGTAACACAACACAACATGTCAAAAAAATTAATGGTAATTTGTGTGTACCAATCACCAAGTGGTGCTGAGGTTTTTTTTTCTCAAAACTAAATCACAGTAACTAAGGTATCTTGCTAAAAAAAAAGCATAATCGTCTGTGGGGACCTCAATATCAATACAATGAAGTGAGATGATGTCAGCCATGTCTATTTAAAATGTTTTGTACAGTTATAGCATGACTTCATTTGTAAGCTGTCCCAAGAGAGTAACCAAACAATCTTCTACATTAATACACCATGTAGCAACAGATATAGACAGGAACAAATGCTATATACATGTTCAAGATCTAGGCTTATCTGATCATTTTTTTTTCAGATATTAAAAGTAAATTTTTGTGTAGAAAAGCCCCCTGAATTAAAAGTATACAAAAGGCTGTTCCCAAAATCAAACCTGCATGAATTTTCATCCCAGATAAAATATGAAGGGTGGGAGAAAGTCTGTGCAGAAACAAATCTGAACAAAATGTAATAGTATCATGTCCATTTTTAAAACTACTATTTGAGGAAGCACTCCCCAAAACTTTTCATACCATTGCAACTTCAGAAAAATATATGGATAACTAGAGGAATCAAACAATTCTCTGAACTGTGTTGGTCTCCACATGTCTCTTATTTGGCGGCCCGTTGTACACGTTCCCTTAATGTCCTCAGAGTTCTTAGCGGTTCATCTTGGGGAGCGGATCGCACTGTCCTGCTTCGCTTGTATCGGTCCATAGTCCGATCGAAGCTGGATTATGGGAGCTTCGTCTACTCGTCCGCTCGGCCATCCCTCTTACGCCGGCTCAACTCCATCCACCATCGGGGGATACGTCTTGCGACTGGAGCCTTCTACACTAGTCCTGTCGAGAGTCTTTACGCTGAAGCTGCCGAGTTACCGTTGACCTACCGGCGCGACATACTGCTGTGTCGGTATGCCTGCCGGCTGTTGTCTATGCCCGAACACCCCTCTTACAAGTCCTTCTTCGCCGATTCTCTCGACCGTCAGTACGGGTTATATGTGTCTGCCCTGCTGCCCCCCGGAGTCCGCTTCCGTCGCCTGCTTCGACAATTGGATTTTGCCCTCCCTACCACCTTCAGAGAGGGTGAGAGCCCGACACCACCTTGGCTCCAGGCTCCGGTTCGTATTTATCTCGACCTCAGCTCACTCCCGAAGGAGGGTACTCCGGCTGCAGTGTATTGCTCACGGTTTGTCGAACTTCGTGCTCGACTTGCTGGTCACACCTTTATTTACACCGATGGCTCCAAAACTGACGATGGTGTCGGCTGTGCCTTTGTCGTCGGGACCGCCACCTTTAAATACCGGCTCCTTGACCAATGTTCCAGCTTTACGGCCGAGCTTTTTGCTCTCCATCAGGCCATTCAGTATGCCCGCCGCCACCGTCATTCATCGTATGTCCTCTGCACTGACTCACTCAGTGCTCTTCAGAGCCTTGGGGCTCCCTATCCGGTCCATCCCTTGATTCAACGAATACAGCAGTCCCTCCATTGTTTCGCTGATAATGGCGGTTCTGTCAGCTTTCTGTGGGTCCCCGGACATGTAGGAGTGCCTGGGAATGAGGCTGCGGATGCTGCAGCCAAGGCTGCAGTCCTCCAGCCTCGGCCAGCCTCCCATTGTGTCCCGTCATCTGACGTTTGTGGGGATGTATGTAAGAGGCTTGTGTCCTTGTGGTGGGATGCTTGGTCATCCCTCCAAGGAAACAAGCTCCAGGCAGTAAAACCGCTCCCAACTGCTTGGACAACTTCCTCCCGACCATCTCGGCGCGAGGAGGTCCTTCTGACCAGGTTGCGGATTGGGCATTGCCGGTTTAGCCACCGCTACCTGCTCTCTGGTGACCCAGCCCCGCAGTGCCCTTGTGGTCAGGCATTAACGGTGCGCCATGTTTTATTGTCGTGTCCCCGTTTTAGTCAATTTCGTGTTGTCCTGTCCCTGCCATCTACCTTACCGGATGTTTTAGCTGATGACGCTCGAGCAGCTGCTCGTCTTCTGCGTTTTATAACTTTAACTGGCTTGACCAAAGACATTTAACCTTTTTACTTATTTCATCTGCATCTTTGTCAGGTCCTTTTGATGTCCCCCCATCCCCTTGAGTTTTAGCAGGTTCCTTGTGCTCTAACACCAGTGACTGGGCGCTAATGACCTCAGCAGTTGAGCGCCCTTAAACCCTACCAAAAAAAAAAAAAAAAAAAAAAAAACAATTCTCTGAAACTCTTAGGTATCTCGCTTAAATCAAAAATAGACAGACAGACCAAGACTTTTTGCAATTTTATAAAAACAAGAGAATCTACAGAAAGGTACTACCAGCTGCTAAAAAACTCGCAAACCGTAAAATACTATTCCAGGCAGAAAACAAGAGCAAAGCAGCCTGGAATATTATCAAATGGGGAAACAGCAAACCCAGGGCAAAAACTTTTGAATTCACAAATTAAGAACAAAAATAGACAAATGAACCACCCAAAAGAAATGGTTAACTTTGTAAATGTGTACTTCAACAGCATTGCTAAGAAATTACAACAGAACTTAGCAGGCACATGTGTCTTAAGCACCCAGAACCATCCGCCAAACTCAACGGCAATTTATCCGGCAGTTGAGAAAGCTGTCGCACAAGTTATACATCAATTAGAAAATAAAAAAATCAACTGGTGTAGATGAAGTCCCAGCTTGTGTCCTTAAAGAATGTTCAAATTCCATAAAAGCTCCATTAACAAAAATAATCAATGAATCATTCAAATCTGGCTGTTTTCTCAAACGCGTAGAATAAGCAAAACTAATACCCATACTTAAAAATGATGATGCGGAAAACGTAGAAAACTACAGACCAATTTCCCTACTGTCCACCATTTCCAAAATTAATGAAAAATAGGTTAATGCAGTATCTAAATAAGTTTAACCTTCTTTGCAAAGAACAACATGGTTTCATGCCAAAAAGAGGTACAGAATCAGCTATTGCACAGCTTACAATGGTCATTCTTGAGGCACTGGACATAGCTGGCCATATGAATGGAATTTTCTTGAACTTGTCAAAGGCATTTGATACAGTGGACCACATAATTTTGTTACATAAATTAGAGTTATGAGGAATAAGAAGTGTGGTTAAGAAGTGGTTTAAGTCCTGCCTAGAAAACCAGATGCAGCATGTTGAGATTTCACATACTTCAGACGGATTTCTAGTAAAACACTTAGGAGATCCAAAAAATATTAATATAGGGGTCCTACAAGGTAGTGCATTAGGTCCAATCCTTTTTGTTATTTACATTAATTATTTTCCACAGAGTATCAGATGTGTGGGTAAAATACTATTTGCTGATGACAGCAACACAATGATCACAGCCAGAATTTCAACACATTGACAGAAAAGGCTAATGCAGCCCTCAAAGATGTTCACAAGTGGTCACAGAAAAATAATGTCACTTCAAATGTAAAGAAAACTAATAGTATGTACTTCCAGTTGAATAGAAGACAGTGATGATAAATTAACAGTTAACAATGATGTAATAGAATGTGTAATAGATACCAAATTTTTTGGGGTTGAAGGTATATCATCAGTTCAAATGGACAGAACATGTAAAAACTTTAACAAAGAGAGTATCCACAGCATGTTATGCTATATGAATACTTGCACCAGTGTCCAATATTTCATGCCTCAAAATGACATGTTTTGGATACATACACTCAATCATCAACTATGGAATCATGTTTTGGGGAACAAGTGATGGGAATATTTGGTCTGTCTTCAAGGTACAGAAAAGAGCTGTACGGATAATCACAAATAGCAGCAATAGGGCCCATTGTACTGCCTTATTCAAAAAACTAGAAATTCTGACTGTCCCATGTGAATACATTTTCCTGACTGTAATGTGTGTAAAGAAAAATATTCATCTGTATGCTACAAACAGCTCAATATATGACCATGAAACTAAATCCGGCCACTACTTATACCTAAACAGGACAAATAAGTCCAAAAAAAAACAGAATAGTATGCTACATAATGGCATAAAACTGTGCAACAGATTGCCACATTTAATAAAAGGTGTAAGTTAACTTCATCTCTTCAGCCAAAAGCTAAAACATATATATTAAGCAAAAGTTATTACAAGGTAAATGAGTATTTAGAATAATTACAGATAGTATTTAGTAGACACAAATACGACATAGGCCTATATAAAGCAACAGCATGTGGCATAATTATAAATATTGTAAGAATTGAATTGTAAACATTGTAAGAACCCATGTATGTTTTAGTTCATAAGACACAATTGATGGCATCCATACAATTAGTTTTGTTATACGGATTAATAAACATAACAATCAATCAATCAGATCAAACATAAGATCTTCCACCAGGAAAGCATAAACTGCTTCAATTCATTACTGGGCAATGAAGACTGGTGTGCTATGTATGAAGTGCAGAGTTTGGGTATAAAATTCTAAATATTTCTGGAAAAACTGATACAGAATTCTGATGCAGCCTTCTCTCTAAAATTTATAAATGCCAGAAATGATGGCTGGATTACTAAAGGAATTAGAACTTCTTGCCAGAAAAAAGGGAACTGCACCAAATCTGCAAGGAAAAGTCACAGAAAATGTGCACAATTATAGGTACATAAAAAATTGTACAATTAAAAGCTATGTGGTACTAAATAAAAAAGGAAACAGGCAAAAATAAGAAAACCAATGAGAATATAGTGTTGTTACATAAAAATACAAAGATTTAAGAACCATGTGAAACAGCAAATATATTCACAGCTACATCACTGGAATAAATGAAAATTTTAAAAAAACTAATTTTGTTGCAAATCTGCAGCCAACAGGAAACAAGATCCACAGCTGCAAATTATCAGTGTTTGTGGATCATGCAAGCAGGAAGGAAATTCAAGGATATTACAGATCAAAAATTAACCTACTCAGCAGAAATTGAGGGCATATACAGCAGAGTCTTACAGCTCACCCTCCAAAATATTATTAACCCCGTCACTCATATACACAACATGAACAAAAGTATCTGGACAGCTGGCTGAAAATAACTTGAAAGTTTGTAGCACCCTTCATTGTTAATGCTGGAATCCAATATGGTGTTGGCCCACCCTTAGCCTTGATAGCTTCCACTCTCGCAGGCATATGTTCAGTCAGGTGCTGGAAGGTTTCTTGGGGAATGGCAGCACATTCTTCATGGAGTGCTGCACTGAGGAGAGGTATTGATCTCAGTTGGTGAGGCCTGGCATGAAGTCGGCATTCCAAAACATCCCAAAGGTGTTCTGTAGGATTCAGGTATGTACTCTGTGGAGGCCAGTCCATTACAGGGATGAAACCACTGTGCCACAGGCCGGGCATTACGAACAGGTGCTTGATCATGTTGAAAGATGCAGTCGCCATCCCTGAACTACTCTTAAACAGTGGGAAACAAGAAGGTGCTTAAAACATCAATGTAGGCCTGTGTTGTGGTAGTGTCACAGAAAACAACAAGGGGTGGAAGCCCCCTCCATGAAAAACATGAGCACAACATAACAACACTGCCTCCGAATTTTACTGTTGGCACTACACACGCTGGCAGATGAGGTTCACTGGGCATTCAGCATACCCGCACCCTGCCATCGGATTGCCACATTGTGTACCGTGAATCTTCCACTCCATGCAACGTTTTTCCACTGTTCAATCGTCCTATGTTTACGCTCCTTACACCAAGCGAGGCACCAATGTTTGGCATTTACTGGCACGATGTGTGGCTTACGAGCAGCCGCTCGACCATGAAATCCAAGTTTTATCACCTGCTGCCTAACTGTCATAGTACATTCAGTGGATCCTGATGCGGTTCGGAATTCCTGTGTGATGGTCTGGATAGATGTCTGCCTACTTCACATTATGACCCTCTAAAACTGTCGGCAGTCTCTGTCAATCAACAGACGCGGTCGTCCTGTACGCTTTTGTGTTGTAAGTGCCCTTTCACATTTCCACTTCACTATCACATCAGAAACAGTGGACCTAGGGATGTTTAGGAGTGTGGAAGTCTCACATACAGACATATGACACAAGTGACATCCAATCACCTGACCATGTTTGAAGTCCATGAGTTCTGCGGAGCACCCCATTCTTCTCTCTCACGATGTCTAATGACCACTGAGGTCACTGATATGGAGTACCTGGCAGTAGGTGGCAGCACAATGCGCCTAATATGAGAAACGTATGTTTTTGAGGTGTCCGGATACTTTTGATCACATATTGTATGTAACTGCTCATCAGAGATTAGGATCTTTCGTGATCAGCTAAAAAACTCCAAAGTTATTCCAGTAGTCACAGTTGGTGGAAAATACACTGACAAACTATCGCCCCATTACATTAACATCTTGTTTTCCAGAAGTATTGGAAAAATAATGTACAGTAAGTTAATAAATTTTATTAACAAAAATGGAATGAGCCTGTTGTTGATATGGTTTCCAAAGTAAGTAATGTAGACATGTAGATGAGAAAGCACAAATAGTCTCGGAACACCTGTCAGAAGAACACGGTCACCTATTGGGTACCTCACAGGCCAGTAATGGGACCTCTTTTCCTGATATACCCTCATCAAAAAAGTTTTGCATCACCCCGGTTCCCAAAACTCTTGGAAATAGATGTTGACTGTGGATATTCTTTCACAGACACAGTCCCTTTGAGTGTTCTGAGATGTCACTAAACCCGTCCAAAGATGTAAACAACCATGCATGAGCAGTGCCTATTAGGCGGAGGGGGTCCGACAGCCGATCAGTTCCAGTCATTCCACGAGGAATGATGTTCACGGCTCGTGTCGTCTGTCATTCAACCATGCCTAGACAGTCAATTCCATGGTTTGATCGCATCCACATTGTTACTTTGTGCCAGGAAGGCCTCCCAACAATGGAAGTGTTCAGGCGTCTCAGAGTGAACCAAAGCGATGTTGTTCGGACATCGAGGAGATACAGAGACAGGAACTGTCGATGACGTGTCGCTCAGGCCACCCAAGGGCTACTACTACAGTGGATGAGACCGCTACCTATGGATTATGGCTCGGAGGATCCCTGACAGCAATGCCACCATGTTGAATAATGCTTTTCGTGCAGCCACAGGACGTCATGTTGCAACTCCAAACTGCACAATAGGCTGCATGATGCACAAATTCACTCCGGATGACCGCAGTGAGGTCCATCTTTAAAACCACTATCCCATGCAGCGCAGTATAGAGGGGCCCAACAAGATGCCGAATGGATTGCTCAGGATTGGCATCACGTTCTCTTCACTGATGAGTGTCGCAAATGCCTTCAACCAATTGTCGGAGATGTTTGGAGGCAACCTGCTCAGGCTGAATGCCTTAGACACACTGTCCAGTGAGTGCATCAAGGTGGAGGTTCCCTGGGGTGGCATTATGTGGTGCCGACGTATGCTGCTGTTGGTCTTGGAAGGTGCCGTAGCAGCTGTACGGATCATGAATGGCATCCTATGAGAGATAGTGCAACCATATCGGTAGCATATTGGAGAGACATTCATCTTCATGGACGACGATTCGCGCCTCCATCGTGCGCATCTTGTGAATGACTTCCTTCAGGTTAATGACATCGCTCGACTAGAGTGGCCAGGATGTCCTCCAGACTTGAACCCTATCGAACATGCCTAGTGCCTAGGATAGATTGAAACGGGCTGTTTATGGACAATGTGACCCACCAACCACTCTGAGGGATCTACATCGAATTGCCGTTGAGGAGTGGGACAATCTGGACCAACAATGCTGTGATTAACTTGTGGATAGTATGCCACGACGAATACAGGCATGCATCATGGCAAGAGGACATGCTACTGGGTATTAGAGGCACCAGTGTGTACAGCAATCTGGACCACTGCATCTGAAGGTCTCACTGTATGGTGGTACAACATGCAATGTGTGGTTTTCATGAGCAGTAAAAAGGGCGGAAATGATGTTTATGTAAATCTCTATTCCAATTTTCTGTACAGGTTCTGGAACTCTCAGAACTGAGGTGATGCAAAACTTTTTTGATGTGTGTGTATATCAATGATCTGGATATGCATGTTGAATCTAACAAAAAAATTCTATATGCTTATGACACACTTATTAAAAGCAGCAAAAATGATGATATCCAACAGGAAGTAAACAGTTACAGATCAGTTAAGTAAATGGTCAGCAGCGAACCAGCTTATAATAAACAGGAGAACAGTAGCATTAAATTCCCATAACTGTCAAACCAACACTTCGACTTGTCGAGATATCAGTCTCAACCAACAGCCCATTGTGAATGAAGAAATAACACAATTTCTTGGCATTTAGATTCAGAATTATCTTAAATGGGACACGTATATTGTACACATTAATTCCAAGCTGCCATCTTTTAAGGGCCCAAAGAGGATGCCTAAATGAACAGGCTCTAATGTCTGCCTGTGACACACATTTTAACGCACATCTAAAATATTGACTCATATTCTGGGAAAATTCACCAACAGCTCTGGCCCCTTCAGAATCCAAAAAAGAGACATTAGGATTATTACACCATGTAAACTGATATTTAAAACACGGAATGTGCTACCAGTCCCATGCATGTTTCTTTTTGACATACCAATGTATACTTATAAGATGTAATTGGAAATAACAGCATTAGAAAACACTGTGACTTACATAATCACAACACTAGATTAATAGGTAACTTGCATTTACTTCCACCTAATATAAGTTTGTATCAGAAACATACATTTTTCATGGGAATAAAACTATCCAACCAGTTGCCAAATGGTATAAAATGTATACTTCATGTTAATGCTTTTGAAAGATACATTGGAGTGTGTCAACAGTACCACTGCTTCTATTCAGTAAGTGAATACTTGAACTACAATAAATATATAGATCTGTTACTTTTGTAATGTATAATGTATGGAACTGATACAATCTTGAAACCTGTTATCTATGATGACTAGAGTTAAGGATGCACGGTACTTATAAATGGTGGAAAAATCGAATTTTTTTTTTTTTGCTTTATTAAATTCTGTAGTCTTTTCTGATTACATTGATGTGGCGCTAGTTTCACAAGCTGTGACACAGTCACAAAAAAACAGTGACCTGTATATGTAATAAGTTTCCTTTAATTCACGTCTATGGTCACAAACTTTTGTTAACAGATTATCGGTTTCGGCATTAAAGACCAAAACGGGTAATCTGTTAACAAAAAGTTTGTGGCCATAGATGTAGATTAAAGGAAACTTACATTGATATGTACATTATAGGCTTTCAAATGAAAAATGACCTATATATACCAAATTTTAAAGTTTCGGTCATGTATGCTGCCACGCCCCCTTTATTTCTGCTACAGAAACCAGTATTACTTCGAAAAGAACTGTAAACTTTCTGTTTCCAGCAATTATACATTGATATGATACATTGTATATGCTGGTAACAGTGCAGGTTTCTAGTGTCTGTAAATGATTGTCTTTGCTAGTATTTACTTTTGTTTTGCTGAAGCAGTTTGTTTAGGTGTTACTGAATGTTTGTTGCTCAAGTGCTACATATATTTGTGGAAGTACATATCCTTTAGTGTGCAATAAATATGAACTATGCCACACATCAAGAAATTCAATAAAAGGAGGTAACCAGTTCACAAACATAACAAGCCACACTGTTTAGAGTAACCAATGTATCAGTTCTTCAGGGTAGAAACTCCCACATGGCACGCCTCCTGGTGATTCAAATTTTTGTGTTAATAATGATGCTGTTTGTAGTGGATTTATTGTTGTTGATGTGGGCATCTTACCTTCTTTGACAAAGGAAGTGGCAAAATGTAAACATTGTGATGGTGTAGGTTGTCTGGAAATAACTCAACAACAAAGTATCAGGAAGTTTTGAGTGTCAAAATTAGTTGCTATTTGTAGGTCCTGCAATAAATCTACCTCGAAAATGATTTCAAACACTGTGCATAATTCATATTGTGTGAATTTGGAAGTTAGTGTATGCAATGCGTGCAATATGAAAAGTAAAAAAGGCTGCTCAAACGTTTTGTGGTTTGATGGACCTTCCTCCTTCTCTCAGTAGTTTCAGCAAGTAAATAAAAATACTTTTAGGTGCCATGATGGTTGTGTCTAAACCATCTATGAAACATGCAGTAGAAGAAACTGGAAATATTAGTGGAACCAGGGACATTGCTGTTGCACTTGATGCAACATGGCAACGTCCAGGACATAATTCCTTGAATGGTGTTGTAAGTGGTACTTTTCTGGAGAATGGAAAAGTTGTTGATGTTGAGTGCATATCAAAGTACTGCCACACCTGCCATGGTAACACTGAATGACATATTGAACATCAGTGTTCTAAGAATTGTGATACTTCAATGGAGGTATGGAGTGTGATGGAGCTCTAAAAATATTTCAGCGGTTAGTGGCTGTTTATAATGTTAGAAATATGAAGTGGGGACTCTAAAGCTTTCAATAAAATTGGTAAGTTCAATGTTTATGGTGATACCTTGGTAACAAAACTGGTGTGTTGTGGACATGTGCAAAAGAGGGTGGGTGCTAGATTGAGGAAGCTACGAAGAGAAATGAAAGGGAAGTTGCTATATGATGGAAAATCTCTGTCTGGCTGAGGCAGATTCACAGAAACTGAAATATACTTCCTTCAGAGTTATTATGGACTGGCCATTAGACGAACTACACCTCTGAATGATATAGTAATGAGAAAAGCTGTATTGGCCACCCGCTTTCATAAGTTGGCCGCAGATGACCACCCTGTTCACGATCTTTGCCCTAAAGGAGCAGATTCTTGGTGTGGTTACCAAAAAGCAAAAAAAGTGGTCAAATATACCATAATAAGCATTCTCTCCCTGAGTCTATTATGAATGAAATAAAACCAATTTTTAGAGACCTGAGTGACCCTGTTTTACTCAGTAAATGTCTTCATGGGGGCACTCAGAATACAAATAAAAGTTTCAACCATTGCATATGGGAAAGATTACCCAAGAATGTTTTTGTAGTACTAAATACATTAAAAGTTGGTGTACTAGATAAAGTGATATGTTTCAATGCTGGAGTGATAACAAGGTTGGAAGTCCTGAGAAATTTAGGCATAAAATGTGGCTCTAATATTGCTTGCGTGTGGCAGATAACGGGTGCATGAGCTGAGAGATTCATTCTGCAAGTTACCAAAGAAGCAAGAAGTGCTAAAAGGAATGCCAAGAGGAAGCTTGAAGCTGAAGACTATGCTTCAGGAATGTTCTGAGGCACAGTTTTATTGGACTCATATCTTCATTTGCAATTTCCCGCAAGTTGTATTTTCCAGAATCCAGATAAAAGTATTTCCTAAAGTTTATAAAGCATTGCTCTGATTTTTTTTCTGTGACTTGCAGTAGTCCATACTTTATTGCAGAATCAACTAAACTATAGAAAAAAATAACATTTTTATTAGGAAAAAAATTTTTAAAATTAAAATATAAAATGTGATAAGTTTTTATCATTGTAATATACATAATAGGTGGAATTAAATAGGTCTAGTTACTCAGCCATCATGTCAGGCATATCTGGTAAAAATTTGGTCTCCTTCAAATTTATAACATAGGATTAAGTGGCAACTCAATTTCAGGAAAAATTTTGGAAAAAAAAGCATCAATTTCTTTGTAATTTTTTTAATAACCCTAAGCAGGTTCAAAAATATTCAAAATACTTCTAATTTTTTGAAAGTGTGCTGCATTACCTGATATCAACAAAAAATCTGTAGAACATATACATTATGAACAGTGCCTGAAAGAAATTTATGGTGATTTTTACATAATATTGAGCCGGAAAAGTACCCTGTATCATTAAGTCCAGTATAATCATTTTACTAGGACTGAGTAAATAAATCTACAGTTTATAACATTCCTCAATACACAACTGCACTTTCAGCTTCAATGTGCACATCACGATTGTGTCATTCTGGCACTTCAAAAGTAGTTTATATATTAGAAATTATGGACAATAAGAAGAAGAGTTTGTATACTATGTACTAATGTATTTCTTGAGAGAAAAACCACACAATGCCTGTAAAATAATAGACATATTACAGTGTATAATAACCGACAATAACGAGCATAGTAGAACCAACATTTTATCGGCAGTCACCTATAGTGTTGATTTACACAACTCTTCCCAGCCTTACACATTTCTTTCAAGAGGCCTGCTTTTTCCTGGAGTTATTTCAGAAATCATCGAAGTATTTTTAATCTGCCTTGTGGCTCCAATGAAAAGTGCATTTTTGTCACCAAATGTGTTTTATTGAAATAAAATGACTTCATTGGTCTTAATGAAATAATTATAACATTTCACTTGCTTTCTCCATCTTAAAACTTCATTACAAAAGATGTTGATGTTAGTACTTAAGATTTTTGCTCACGCATTTGGAAATACAGAAGTTCTTATATTTTTTTGTCAACTTACGTCTTTAGTTACCCCAAATCTCAAAATTTTTCAGGGAAAAATGCTAAAACTTGTCTGGAAATCAGAGAAATATGAGGGAATTTCGGTTGGGGGACCTTGTGACAACTCCGCCATGTCAAATGAAATGGGTGCATGCTTTTTATATGCTAATTTTTCCCTTCATCCTTGCATTCTTGACAAATTCTGAGACCATCAGTGATATTTGTGTTCTAACTTCTCTGAAATATTTAACTATTTTTTCTGGCAATGTCACAGTTTCCATGGGTGTGGTTAGGCAGGAACCTAAGAGTGCAGATCACATTGCTGTGAGTGAATGAGCAGCAGTGACATTTAAAGAGGAAAGTACTAAAAGGGATCTACATTTTGTTTTTTATTTTATTTATTTATTTTTTCATGGTAAAAAAATTCTGTTTCAGATGCTTGAAATATTAACTTTATAATGCTAAGCCCCATTAATGTTTTTGTAATAGAAACCATACTGCAAAGCTATGAAAAAAAAAAAAAAAAAAAAATCAAACAGAACTTCACACATAGCAAGTTTGACAAATAGCTGCCAAAATTTGACCCCTTCTGAAAAAAATCAAAATAACACTAAACAAGATTAGAAAGGGGTAATAAATCAGAGAAAACATAATCCTGTTTCAAAGTAGGTATAATATACACTAACATATTCCAGAAAGTTATAGAATTTCTCTCTGTTTTCTTTGCAGAACCTAAGAGCCCTGCTGTTGGATGTTCCTGTAGATTTTTCTGACAGTGCGTTGCAGAGCCATTCTTCACAAGTTATTACGAGTAAACATGAAGAAAGAAGCTTCCATAGCAAGACAGTACTAAACCAGCTCCTCTTCAAAATCTTTACCAAAATTGTAAGTATGCTTCTTTTTGTTTTTGCTGCTTGCTCAGGTGAACTGTACTTAATGTTTGATGCCTTTATAAGAGCTTGTTTTGAGACATTAAACTGTTTACTGGCCTTTTTCCAACTGACCTCTTTTTGAACTGCATCAATAGCTTAGTCAGTGTAGACAGACTCCACTTTCTTTGATTAGTGCTCCTTTTATCCTCTTGGAATTAGCAAGATAATTCAAAGAGAATAAGAGTGTGTACTAATATAGGCAGAGCTTAAACATGGAGAAGTAGGGACTCCAGTTTAGGGAGGAGAGTCCAGTTCAGGGCACTTTCCTCTATTCCTCACTTGTCACAAATATTTGCTGTTTATTTCTGAATATGTTGAGATTTCTGAGGATGCAGGTTGGCAAGAACCAAAGAGTACAGCTTAAATGACATTTATATTATTCATTGTCACAAATATTTAGCTGTTTTTTGTATGAATATGTTGAGATTTCAGAGATCCACTCACTTGAGATACTTAACTCTGTTTGTCCACCATGTTATCAATGGCGCTAACTGTGCTGAATTTGCTGTGAGCTTCAAACAGACCAACAACAAACCAAAGCCAGAATACATAGCTCATGTAACTTAGTTTAAAATCTAAACCAGCATGCAGGTGAAACAGTGCTTTGCAACTGGTCTTCCACTTCTGACCTTTCGCTTGTAGTTTGGTTAGAGCTCAGACACCACGGTTGTGAAATTGTTAGACCCCTTGTTATTTCTGTTATTGCCAAAAAGTTTGTCTTCAAAGTTGATACAACGCCTTCAGCTGGATGTGCTAATGTGCGCATCACCTTCCATGTTTTGCTGTGGGAACAGTCTTTTAGAACTCATCTGAGAATAGTTGATGAAATCTGTAGGGTCATGGTTACGATTTTAGTCATTAAATTAACATACGACAAACCACTTCTTCTTTCAGTCATTATTGGATCATCCTGTCCCTTCTTCTTGTCAGTGTTTCCCATATATTCCTTTTCATGCCAATTCTGCAGATCACCACCTCATTCCTTATCTTATGAGTTAACCCAATTTTCATCATTCTTCTGTAGCACCACATCCCTTATGCTTCAGTTCTCTTCTCTTCCAGTTTGCCCACAGTCCATATTTCACTACCACATTCTCAGAAATTTCTTCCTCAAATAAAAGCCTATATTTGATGCTAGTAGAGTTCTCTTGGCCATGTATGCCCAAGTTGCCAGTGCTTCTCAGCTTTTTACATCGTCCTGGCTCCATATGTCATGGATTATTTGAAGGGTATGGGGAAATGTAATGGTAACCCACATTAGAGATATTCAACCCACATAGAGATATTCAATTGGAAAAGTGAAAAAAAAACCATACGTAAGTTACTAACATTTCATTATTTATGCAACTGGTAGTCACTGTACATCATCTTAAGCACACAAATCAATGGAAAAAATACAAACTTTGAGTTAATAATGACCAAAACGCTACCTTCTCCTAGCTGTGGTGAACATATGTGGCATACCATTGTTTTCTTGCAACAAACACAGGACAGCTGAAAATTCTCACCTTTCATCTTCAGATGCATCTATGTACTCATCCTCATTTGTAGAAGTCTTCTTAGTTTTTATTGCTTTGTAGAATTTGTGATAATAGGTGGTATCCAGTTCAGTGCAGATATGAGGTCTTGTCTGTTCTTCGAGTCAGTTGGAACTGATCCGGAATACTTCTTTTGAAGACTGGTTCCTTTTAAGGTTGTAGGGCAACCTTGTTTGTGTAAATTGACTTTCTGCCAATCTTCCCCATGAAATGTATTTGATACGAACAAGATTCCTGGGTCAAGGAGGAACCATACAGCATCTTGCAATAACACTGTGTCTGAGATATTCTTTTGACTAAATGTAGCTCTCATGTCACTGATGCATACAAAATCTTCTGATGATGTAACATGGACACAAAATGGTCACTTTTTTCTGCACTTAAGGATGTCCACCCAGTCTTGAGGGGCATATACAAACTGCACATGTCGGCAAACATATTGCTTCACAACAGCAAAATCTCGATCACTTGGCAGCATGGAATATTCAGGCAGTGGGAAGTGGCGATCAGTGGTGGAAAATCTTCCTTTAGCTATAAGCAGCATCCAAACAAACACAATGTTCCAATTTTTGTTTTGCCCAGAGCAGTTGTCTTAAATTGCAGTCAACTTATTCCCTCATACACTCCTGGAAATGGAAAAAAGAAAACATTGACACCGGTGTGTCAGACCCACCATACTTGCTCCGGGCACTGCGAGAGGGCTGTACAAGCAATGATCACACGCACGGCACAGCGGACACACCAGGAACCGCGGTGTTGGCCGTCGAATGGCGCTAGCTGCGCAGCATTTGTGCACCGCCGCCGTCAGTGTCAGCCAGTTTGCCGTGGCATACAGAACTCCATCGCAGTCTTTAACACTGGTAGCATGCCGCGACAGCGTGGACGTGAACCGTATGTGCAGTTGACGGACTTTGAGCGAGGGCGTATAGTGGGCATGCGGGAGGCCGGGTGGACGTACCGCCGAATTGCTCAACACGTGGGGCGTGAGGTCTCCACAGTACATCGATGTTGTCGCCAGTGGTCGGCGGAAGGTGCACGTGCCCGTCGACCTGGGACCGGACCGCAGCAACGCACGGATGCACGCCAAGACCGTAGGATCCTACGCAGTGCCGTAGGGGACCGCACCGCCACTTCCCAGCAAATTAGGGACACTGTTGCTCCTGGGGTATCGGCGAGGACCATTCGCAACCGTCTCCATGAAGCTGGGCTACGGTCCCGCACACCGTTAGGCCGTCTTCCGCTCACGCCCCAACATCGTGCAGCCCGCCTCCAGTGGTGTCGCGACAGGCGTGAATGGAGGGACGAATGGAGACGTGTCGTCTTCAGCAATGAGAGTCGCTTCTGCCTTGGTGCCAATGATGGTCGTATGCGTGTTTGGCACCGTGCATGTGAGCGCCACAATCAGGACTGCATATGACCGAGGCACACAGGGCCAACACCCGGCATCATGGTGTGGGGAGCGATCTCCTACACTGGCCGTACACCACTGGTGATCGTCGAGGGGACACTGAATAGTGCACGGTACATCCAAACCGTCATCGAACCCATCGTTCTACCATTCCTAGACCGGCAAGGGAACTTGCTGTTCCAACAGGACAATGCACGTCCGCATGTATCCCGTGCCACCCAACGTGCTCTAGAAGGTGTAAGTCAACTACCCTGGCCAGCAAGATCTCCGGATCTGTCCCCCATTGAGCATGTTTGGGACTGGATGAAGCGTCGTCTCACGTGGTCTGCACGTCCAGCACGAACGCTGGTCCAACTGAGGCGCCAGGTGGAAATGGCATGGCAAGCCGTTCCACAGGACTACATCCAGCATCTCTACGATCGTCTCCATGGGAGAATAGCAGCCTGCATTGCTGCGAAAGGTGGATATACACTGTACTAGTGCCGACATTGTGCATGCTCTGTTGCCTGTGTCTATGTGCCTGTGGTTCTGTCAGTGTGATCATGTGATGTATCTGACCCCAGGAATGTGTCAATAAAGTTTCCCCTTCCTGGGACAATGAATTCACGGTGTTCTTATTTCAATTTCCAGGAGTGTATATTGTGATCTTCAAAATACTTCGTAAGCAGCTGCCTATTTCCTCTTAACCCCTTGATGCTGAAGTTATATGCCCACAGTTTCCACTTACAGAATATTGAACCTGTAGAGAGTTTAGAAGTGAGCAATGCCTGTTGTAGATTGAAAGTTACTGTGTGAATGTCTTTATCAAAAACTGCCTTCTCTGTTTGCACTTTTATATTATCTTGACCTGCCTGGGATTTTCTGAGCTGTAACTCCTGTACATTTATTTCTCTTAATTTTTCTATGTCATTTTTTGCTTCTATCAGTTGAATTTCATTTTAATTGCATCTTGGGCAAGTATCTGATTTTGGCAGTTTGAATGAAATATTGAGATCTTGAATCAAGATGCGATGATACTTATCAAAAAGATACTGGCTTCGCTTTGATATTGGGACAGTATTCATCTTTATAATGGTTGTAGCAACTTTGTATGGAATATTCCATCAACACACAGAATTTTTCACCATTATCTTTTCTACTGTAGTGACTTTTGTATTTTAGAATACCTTCTTATGTTTTTTGACTAATTACACGTCTTCCTCTTAGTAGGCATGTGGTCTACTCTTGTGTTTGCCTCTTCTATCTTCCTTTGTTTTTCACTCCCTTTTCCTTTCTTTGTTTCCCCTCTCCTCTTGTTCCTCCGTCTCAGCGTTTGAGGATCCTCTGTTTTCTTCTTCCTACCTGTGCGCTCCTGAAGGCCGGCCCGCGCCTCTGCTGCATAAAAGGTGACTGGGTAATGCGTAATTGCCAGCCCCCGGGTCAGCAAGTAGGGTTTGCACTTACCCCCTGGTACAGGCCAGGCCCAGGGAGGGGTGATTGCCTGAGCTGTAACCTTTCCAAATTGCCAGTTGGTCCCTCAGTCAGGTGTTCGGGAGGTGTGAATAATCACCTGAGGCGGGTGCACCCCCTTGTGAAAGGGCCCCCCCAGTTGGAAGGAGCGCGCCATTGGAGACTCTGGCAATCATGGGGGATTTCCTCGCAATGAGTCAATCATCTTCCCACTCAACTTCTACAAAACATAAATGCAACAAGGCAAATGATTCAGAGATCCTTTCCGCTGCACCACGATTCCTCGTGGTCTCACGTACTGAAGATGGTCAGTCCTTCACCACAGTAAATCCATTTATTATTCAGAAAGGTTTAGATGCAATTGCTGGCCCTGTTCTCGTTTAGGGAATGGCACTTTGTCTCTGGAGACCACTTCTGATTCTCAAGCACAACAACTGCTTGCTGCCTCACTTCTCCACAGTTACCCTGTTCATGCCAAGGCCCACAAAACTTTGAATTCTTCCCGTGGTGTTATTTACACCAGGCTCCTCAACAGTCTAACTGATGCCGAAATACAATCTTACCTCTGTGATGAGAGGTTGTCATTGCCGTTCATTGTGTAATGAAAAAGGTAGATTCCTCCTGAGTGCTACATACACTCTCTTTCTCACCTTCGATAGAGTGGTGCTTCCATCCAAGCTCAAAGCGGGCTATGAAATTACTACTGTCTGGCCATACATTCTGAACCAGGTGCGCTGCTGCCAATATCATCGTTTTAACCACACTAGAACGCCTTGTCGACACCCAACCAAATGTGTCACCGGTGGTAGGGATGCATACGAGGGCGATTGTCCACCTTCTCCTCCCCGCTGTATCAACTGCAATGGCGGCCATGCCACCTCCTCTCGGGAGTTTCCAATGTACCTTGATGGGCAGGCTGTTCAAGAGATCCAGGTAAAGGAAAATGTACCTTATCCAGTTCCTTGCACCTCTTCAATGTTGTCGGCATGTGATATCTTTGCCCAGCCAGCCTGCGATCACGTTTTGCAGCAGTGGACTCCACAGACTGACCGCACGAGCAAGCTGACGCTTCTGTGGACCCCATGGAGCAGGATCCTCGTGCTTCTGTGCCCTGTAATAGCGCCTCTTCCCCCAGCTGTCACTCGGCAGCTGCCAAAGTGACACCCCCACATCTCTTCATCATGACTCTCCTCCGATGGAATGTTCGTGGCCTTTGCTCCCACAAAGAGGATTTACAGCTGCTTCTAGCGTTGCAGCGACCCCTTGTACTCTGCTGTCAGGAAATTAAATTGCACCCTCACGACTGCTTTGAGCTTTCACATTTCTTACCGATATGTTTTGACCTTCCCCCTGAGGTCGGCATGCCCTGTCATGGGGGCGTCATGCTGCTCATGCAGGATGACATTCATAGTCAACCCATCTCCCTGACTACCAATCATCAAGCTGTGGCCGTTCGCCTTTCCGTTCCCCACCTGCCGTTTTCCCTCTGTACTATATATGTCCCTCCATCATTCACTGTCACCAAGGCAGACTTCCTTCAACTTATTGGGCAGCTGCCTCCCCCATTTTTGCTACTCGGTAACTTTAATGCACATCATACCCTTTGGGGTTCTCCCAGGACCTGTCAGAGAGGTGCCCTCTTGGCTGACCTTCTTAACCAACTTAACCTCTTCTGCCTTAACACTGGACCACCCACTTTCCTTTCTGACTCCTCGCACACCTATTCCCATTTGGACCTATCTCTCTGCACTGCCCAGCTTGCCCATCATCTTGAGTGGTCCGTTCATTCTGACACCTACTCGAGCAACAATTTCTCATGTGCTATCCGTTTGCTGACCTCTACCCCATCTGCTTGCATGTCTAAATGGCAGCTTCCTAGGGCTGACTGGCAGCTTTACTCCTCCCTGCCGACTTTCGAAGAACAAGATTTCCCCATTTGTGATGCCTAGGTTGAATATCTCACAAATGTTATCCTTACTCCTGTAGAAAGTTCCATCCCCCGCACTTCCTCTCTACCACATCGTGTCCCAGTCCCTTGGTGGACTGAGGCATGCTGCGACGCAATTCGCACACATAGACGTGCTCTCCGCATTTTTAACTGCCACCTTACACTGGCAAACTGCGTTCGTTATAAACAGATGCGTTCAAAGTGTCGTTGCATTCTTCAGGATAGGAACAGAACTAGAACTATCTGGATTTCATTCACTAGTTCTTGTAACAGTTCCACACGTTCCCCTGTCGTGTGGGCCAATCTCAGACGTCTCTTTAGAACCAAGACCCATTCCCCAATATCCGGCCTGACAGTCGCTGATGATGTCATTGTTCACCCTATTGCTAACTCCAACACCTTGGGTTGCCATTTTGCGGAAGTTTCAAGCGCTTCCCACTATCACCCTGCCTTCCTCCATCGGAAAGGAGTGGAGAAGCCTCAGGCAATGCCCTTCTCTTCTCCTAATTGTGAGTGCTACAATGCTGTCTTTACTAATAGGGAGCTAGATCATGCTCTCAGTTCATCCTGATCCTCTGGCCCGGGGCCACACGCCATCCACATTTAGATGTTGCAGCACCTTTCTCTTGCGGGCAAGCACTTTCTGCTTAACACGTACAACTGCGTCTGGGCAGAGGGCACATTTACTGAATGCTGGTGTGAAGCCACCTTCATACCCATACCTAAGCCTGGTAAGGACAAAATCCTTCCTTCTAGCTACCGCTACATCTCTCTTGCCAGCTGTTTTTGCAAGGTGATGGAACGTATGATTCATGGCCGGCTGGTGTGGTGGCTCAAGTCTTGACATTTACTAACAAATGCACAATGTGGATTTAGAGCGTGACGTTCTGTTGTTGACCATCTCATACTTTGTCCACCCATGTAATACATGGTTTTCTGTGGAAATTCCAGACTGTGGCCGTGTTTTTCGATTTGGAGAAGACCTATGACACCTGCTGGAGAACTGGTATCCTCCGTACTCTTTACACATGGGGCTTCCGTGGGCACCTGCCCTGTTTTCTTCAGGCATTTTTACAAGACTGAGTTTTCAAGGTGCGTGTAGGTTCTGCCTTGTTGGATCCGCAGCTTGTGGTCTTGCGGTCACGTTCTTGCTTCCTGAGCACAGGGCCCACATTCGATTCCCGGCGGGTTCAGTGATTTTCAACTGCCTCGAGATGACTGGGTGTTTGTGTTGTCCTAATCATTTATGAAAGTGGTGAAATTGGACTGAGCAAAGGTTGGGAATTTGTATCATCATCATAAGCATCATCATCATCATCATCATCATCATCATCTGCCTTGTTGGACACCTTTATCCAGGAAAATGGTGTGCCTTAAGGTTCTGTCCTCTCTCTCTTTCTGTAGACAATTTTGCCATCTATTGCAGTTCTCCACGGACCTGTCTTACTGAGCGGTGTCTTCAGCTCTGTCTTAATCATCTTTACTTCTGGAGCATTAACAATGGATTTCGCTTTTCCCCTGACAAAACCATCTCTATATTTCTGGCAGCACAAATGGTTTCTCCCACTGCCTCTACATCTTGGACCTGTTGCCCTTCCATTCGTTGAAACTACAAAATTTCTGGGGCGCATGCTCGATGGGAAACATTCTTGGTCCTCCCATGTGTCGTAACTGGCAGCCCACTGTATGTGGCCCCTCAATCTCCTACGTGTCCTCAATGGTACTTCCTGGGGTGCTGATCGAACCACTCTCCTTCGTTTGCACTGGTCCCTTGTCCGTTCAAAACTTGACTATGGGTGCTTTGCTTGTGCGTCTGCTCGCCCATCCCTCTTACGCCGTCTCAACACTATCCACCATCGTGGCATCCATTTGGCCATGGGCGTCTTTTACACCAGCCCGGTTAAGAGTCTGTATGTTGAAGCTGCTGAACTACTACTGTCCAACCACCGTGACTTTCTCCTCGGCATGTATGCATACCGTTTGTCTGCCATGTGTGGTCACCCCTCCTCTGCCTCATTCCTTGAAGCTTCCTTTATCATCAGTATGGGGCTCGTCCCTCTTTTCTGTTACTTCCTGGAGTCCGCGTTCACCACTTGCTACGATGGCTAAACTTCACACTAACGTAACCTTCCCCGGTAGGTGTGAACCATTCGTCACCTTGGCTTCTGGAAGTGGCCCATGTTATCTTGGGCTTCATTCGCTTCCTAAGGACATTACTCCAGCCTTGGTCTATCACCTCCAGTATCACAACCTTCACATGGAACTTGTCAGTAGTACCTTTGTCTACACTGATGGCTCTCCGACTGACCATGTGGTCAGTTGTGCCTTCGTCCTTGGCACCCATGTCTTTTGATATCGGCTTCCGGCTCATTCCTCAGTATTAACAGCCAAGCTCTATGCCTTGTATCAGGCCACGGAGTACATCCGCTGACACAGCCTTTCCAATTGTGTCCTCTGCTCAGACTCACTCAGTGCCCTCCAAAGTCTATGTGCACTATACACTGCTCATCCCTTAGTGCAGCAGGTCCAGAAAAGCTGTCACTTGCTCACTCTTCGTGGAGCCATTGTCGTGTTTCTGTGGGTCCCTGGTCATGTCAGTCTGCCAGGAAACGAGGCTGCAGTCCTCGTACCTCAGCCCACGAGTACGTATATTCCTTCCAATGATCTTTATGTTGCCATCTGTCAGGAGGGGCTGTCCCTTTGGCATTGCCAATGGTCCTCCTTCCACGGGAATAAGCTTCAGTTCTTTAACCCTCTACCAGTGTCTTGAACAATGTTCTCTCAGCCCTCCGGCCGGGTAGAGATTATTTTAACTCGGCTGCCTATTGGGCACTGTCTTTTTAGCCATCATCGTTTCCTAAGTGGTGCTACAACAACACATTGTACACATTGCACCCAAATTTTAACTGTCCACCACTTCCTGCTGGAATGCCATTTTTTTTAACAATTTACATTCCAGCTTGGATTTGCCATCTGATTTATCAGCCGTTTTAGCGAATGACGTGTGGGCTGTTCACCTTGTTTTACCTTTTATCTGCCAAAGCAATATGGCGAAGGCCATTTAATTTTTAGTTTAGGACCTCCATTTCTGCATGGTGTTTTTTTAGTCCTTTTTCTGCATGCCTGTTTTTAGCTGTTTCCTATTCTGTCCACTGGGACTGACATAGTCGTTTAACTCCTCTCTGTGTTTGTGTTCTATAGTTTTGACTTGGGCGCATATGACCCCAGTTGTTTTTTGCACCCTAAAGCAAAACAAAACTGCTTCTGCCATCTTTTATAACACTGTATCATACAGTATTGTTACACCAGCTAATTTCATTGCCTGTATATCTTCTTTCATGGGTTCTAGCAACGCCACCTAGAGAAGGCCTGAGCGCTCCCTGTGCCCAGCATGACGGGTATCCAAGAAGAATCGCTTCTCGGCTTTTGGCAACATCAATGTGTAGTTTTTTTTTTTTTAAGGAAAAAGGTTCAAGGATACTCACTTTATTTAATGTTTGTAATAATAAACAATATCACCAACAACTTTTATTTCATAACAAGTTCCGGATCCTTTGACCCAAAGACAAACACCCTCTTGTTTATTTATTTTGCGATGATTCCGAGTCCTCAAAACAAAAGCCATGTTACTAGTAAAATAAGATGTTCCAATGTCCCTATTGAACACCTCACAAATTTGAAATGTACGAAAAGCAATTACATCTCTGTTATTGAAAGCCTCCAATCCAGAAACACTTTTAACGGTACTACCATCGTGCCGTACAATAGCAACAGTTATCCAGTCATTACCATGCTGTGCAGCTGTACTTTTGGTAATAGTAAAGTTCAAAACACCTCCTCAAAACATAGAAGGGCCATGAAGGATCACTTGACCTCCAAGACCTAAAGTTGTAGTAATTTCAACATCATCTATTGCCTTATATAAGGAAAAAGGTCACCGCGAGCACTAAATTCAAACAGAGCGGAAGTGATAAGGACTTCCTGTCGCGCTGCTATATAAGTGGTGTAATCAGTAAGACGGCGTCGGTCGTCGTGCAGCCGCGCGTGCAGCAGCATCGAAGACTACACAGAGAGCATGCCCCGCTATAGGAGGAGATTTAGGCGTTTGCGCCTTCCTGTATATAAGGCAATAGATGATGTTGAAATTACTACAACTTCAGGTCTTGGAGGTCAAGTGAACCTTCAGGGCCCTTCTACGTTTTGTGGAGGTGTTTTGAACTTTACTGTTACCAAAAGTACAGCTGCACAGCATGGTAATGGCTGGATAACTGTTGCTATTGTATGGTACGATGGTAGTACCGTTAAAGGTGTTTCTGGATTGGAGGCTTTCAATAACAGAGATGTTATACAAAGCGACAAGTGTCTTACAACGTTGTGCTGAGCATGGGAGTCCGTGAATGCAGCACAACGTAACTGTTTTTAACATTATTTATGTGATGCACAGTTCGAATTTGTGTCAGTAACTGACAAAATGCCTTACAGATGTTGTGTGACCGGGTGCAAAGGAAATTACCGGACGGGACCAAAAGTGCAAGTTTTTACATTTCCAAAGGAAGAAAAATTATTAGAAAAATGGAAACTGGCTATCCCAAGGGAAAATTTAACAATCAGCAAAACAACAAATGTAAGTCATTTAAGTTCATTTACGATTATGCTGCAGTATAAAGTAAACAATGTGAGCTATAACCATAAATTTACACATCCCCTGGCACTTACTGTGTTAATCTTTTAAGAGTATTGTATTATTATTGTTATTACTGCCACTAATGTACCTTAAATTCTGTAAGAGGAAGTTAAAGCTAAGCACCATTCATAAAGCATGTCCATTGCATTTTTGATTTTCTATGTTGTCCCTGAATTCTTAGAAGTTACAGGACACTAAACACCAATTTCTGTTGGGTTATGAGCGTAACACTAATATTTACCTACTTGCTTTTATTTCCTATCCAATTTTAGTTGTTTGCTTTCCATGAAAGTAAAGCCTAATATGGAACAAGCACGAATCATTATGTGCTTCGGCGTTTTCCACGTAATGTTGTTTTGTTATTGATTTAGAGAACTGCATTTGAGGAGTTTTATTACTATGTCAGCAGACCTGCTCTTATAAATCTAACAAGGCGTTGTGTTTAGCAGGTTTATATGGTTAGGGCTGTTAGCTTTTCAGCATGTTTATCATAGCTTCATCAATTGAAGTTATACATGTATGCAGCTCTCTGTGATTTTAAATAGGCTATTATAGGGACAACTGATATTGATCTATAGTTACCTTGTATGTCTGTGTCACCGTTTTTGTGTATTGAAAGTGTAACTATAATTTTAAGACATTCAGGGAAAGGATTATCATAAATAATTTTATTTATAAAATGGAGCATTGGCTTTCTAATTTCCATGAGTATACGCTTTAGAACATAGTTGCTGTGCCCATGGTAGTCCTCTGTTGTGGAGCTGTTCAGCTTGTTTTCTGAGTTGGGAAGATCTGTAGCAGTAATTTTTCTCCAAGTGATTGCAAAAGGAAGGCCCCCCACATAAGATGTATCATCACTTTGTGATACAAGGAAACTTTCAGAGTTCTCAAAATTTTCATTGAAGTTAATTGGGATAGTGATTTCTTCCCTTCCTATGTTTGCTTCACTTTTTATCACATTGCAGGATGCTTTACCTTTCTTTTTACAATTTAAAATGTACTCATTAGCTTTGATTTTCGCTGTTTTAATTTCAAATATGTACACTTCTCTCAAGCTTAGTTGTTCTTGTTCTTACAACTGTCAGCAGTTATGTTCTTCAGCAGCAGTTAAATATCCTCATTTTACTGAGTTGTGGTGTGCTCCATTTTTTAGTGTGTGGTTAGTGATTATGGTATTGCCAGTGTTGCATCTTTAGAAACAAGAGGGCTGTTACTGCCTAGTGTGTGTTCCATGATGGAAATGAATGTAAAGAAGTTGGTCAGTATAATGGACCATTCAATTAGTTTGAAATCATTTCTCATTCTTTCAGTGTCCTCTTCATTGAGAATTCTGGATTTAGTTAACATCTTGAAATTATCAGTAGACAGTTTTCCATCTTCAAGCCATATGCCATCATGTCATATATTCCTAATTTGATGGTATCGCATTCTGCTTATTTCTGATCATTGCTAATTGTCAAGCCATGCTTCCATCCTGGTTGGTTTTTTATTTCAGCAACATAAATTCATTGAGCTTACCACATTCAGCAAATAACATTTTCTCTTTACTTTTTATTTCTAGGTTAATATCTCCATTCACAAAAATTTTGTAATGATTATATTTTGCAGTCATTAGAATTAAAGTGGAGAACCTTCTTGTGAATGTTTCTTCATCAGTAGCTGGCATTTGGTAAATAGATGAAATAAAAAGTTTGAGAGTGTGAAATTCCGCAGCAAATGCTTCAAAAACATAACTTGGTGTCACTGAATAAGTAAATGGTACAAACAAGTTTATTTCTGTACTTTTAATCCAATGTTCAGTCACACAGAAATTGCTGCACTTAATTTCATCCAGCCAGTACTGGAATTAAGTAACTATACTACTTAAGGATTGTACATTTACATGTAACAAAATTAGCTCATTTTTGCTACAACAAGGAACTGGGCCTAGTTTTTTTATTAAATTTTAGTGTGTCTTTTGTACTATATTCTGATGTTCTTTGTCATTGCCAAGACCAATATATCTCTGGCTTTGTCAGGCTTATACATTTCTCTGATGAGGTTCTGATGGTTAAGACATGCGGTACTACTTGCTAGGATAGGTCAATTTATTATTTCCCATGTTAAATATTTTTTGGGTTATTTTTAATGAATGAACTGCTCTAGAAAAAGAATGTTGTTCTCACAGTGCTCAAGATATTTGCAAAAAGTAATGAGGATTTCAACCATCTTTTTTAATAGCATGATTCGGGAAAGAACAGGTAGCCTTATATGAATGGTGAGACACTGAGGTCAAAGATAACTCAACTAATAGTTCCTAAATATCTGCCAGAAATAGTTATAAAATGTAATATTCAGCATTTACAAATATGAAAGCTTATTTTAATTTAGTCCCTCAGTAATATTAGTTCCTTTACTAAGATCATTGTAATTGGTCCTGCATTGTCATGTGGATTATTGGTTGTAGGTGTGTGAACAGCATTTTCACCCTCATGAAATTATAACATCATCTCAAGATGTCAGAAGAAATGGAGACGTTCCTCGCACCCTTGCAAGACCAAGTTTGCTTTCAACAGCAGTTCTTCAGTTTTTCCGAGCTGCCCTCACTATTTGAGCAAACCTCCAAGCTACAGAATTGGCCCTGAGGTAAAGAGACAGAAACTTGAAGAGCAAAATATTCAGGCAGCTGTTCAGGATAGTCTGAAGGAAAGGGAAATATATTTAACAGCTCAGTCCATTGGATCACTGTATGAGTTAAAGGCAAAACTGTCAATGTTAACACTATCTGATTTCTGTAGTATCATTACAAAACCTACATCTGTATTGTTTGCAAAAATTCAGACAGTTCCTTCTCCTGTGATAAAATATTCTGTTCTTGTTAGTGAAGGCCTTGATGTATCCGTATTTGTCCTGAACAAGCAGAAAACAAAATAGGACTAAATGGCAACAAAGTTTTAACAAGGGTTTCAAGCATTCTTGAATTAGGTAGTGTGTTAGACTGTGTGGAAGAAGCTGACATGCAGATTAATGTTCCTAATATTATTGAACAAATTTTGAGTTATGTATGTGACATTCTGCAGACACTTAATTTATCTGAGTATGAAAAGAGCAAAAACATACACTTTATAATTGAACATTTGAAATTACTATCATCAAAGAAAATTTCATACACTCCATCATTCATGATATTTTCGTGTTTATCTTACAGTATTTCCCCATGTGCTTATAGGTTTAATAGAGATTATGGTTTTTTTGTAGGCCCTCATCCATCAACAATTCAAAGAGTGTGTTCTAGTATTAACATAGGCTCCCAGAAAGAGCAATATGAAAATAATTTTTTATCATATACAAGAGGTAAATTTAAATTTCATGAATCACATGAATATCATGTCAACCTTTTAATAGATGAGATACATCTAAAAGAATATTTTGACTATAAAGGAGGAAGTGTTGTTGGTATGGTTAATGGTGAATGCCTGACAGCAAATTCAGCATATGTTTTCATGATCAGCAGTATACTGACAAACGAACCTCCCATCGCACCCCCCCCCCCCCCCCCCCCCCCCTCAGATTTAGTTATTAGTTATAAGTTAGCACAGTGGATAGGCCTTGAAAAACTGAACACAGATCAATCGAGAAAACAGGAAGAAGTTGTGTGGAACTATGAAAAAAATAAGCAACGTATACAAACTGAGTAGTCCATGCGCAAGATAGGCAACATCAAGGATAGTGTGAGCTCAGGAGCGCTGTGGTCCCGTGGTTAGCATGAGCAGCTGCGGAACGAGGGGTCCTTGGTTCAAGTCTTCCCTCGAGTGAAAAGTTTAATTTTTTATTTTCAGACAATTATTATCTGTCCGTCCGTCTGTCCAATGCAAGGTAACTGCGCCGTAGTATGGAGGCGCTACATCTAAACAAACTTCGAAACACACGACGTCAATCGACTACAGCGTACGGAAGACAGAGTGTTCCTGCTAACGAGGCTCCCTGGCTGGTAGTTGACTGTTCGCTACTTTGGATGAGAGTGCATTAAATACGTGAGATGTATTCCATGGGCAATATGAATCCAGCAAATATAGTTCGCGACTTCAATAACAAGGTCAATGAATATTTTCCGAGTTGTAAGGAATCGGAAAGTTCCTTAAGTGATTGAACGATTGTCAAACATTTGTATGATTATTTCCTACATTTGTTGATAAACAGTACGTGTGGTGATGACGATACCTTGCTGATTGCTGCGGGGCTGTATGTACCAGATGATGAGATTGTTGACGATCCGTACGAAGAACACGAAGAGGAAATACTGTGACTTCAATCTGATGGTGTTTCTTTGGGTTACATGAAGGAAATGCTCCAATACAGGTTACTGTCCAAACCAATTAAAAAAGGCAAATATAGATTATGGAGTGAAGTAACAAATAAATTTAAGAAATTTAAAGGGATGGAGGAAAAAAGCACAATTAAATATTGCAAAGAAGTCGTGGAATGAGGTGGAACCCGAAGACAGAAGTTCAGTGAACTAGAAAACCATGTATACCAACAATTTATTAAAGCCAGAAATGAATTAAGTGCACTGCATGATACAGACCTACAGATTTGGGGATTGCATTACGCAAAACAAATCGGCCTGGACTTCAAGGCTTCATTTCATTGGCTTGTCACGTTCAAAAGAAAATACAAAATTACGTGCAGGAAGATTACGAAATATGTAAGCAAGAATTACACGAATAAACTGTAAGAACTTTTAGAGTGTTCCAAGACTTTTGTTACAGAAACTAACATCAGATTCCAACAGTATGATGACACATATATTATCAACGCAGATCAGTCCGGTTTTAACTATGAAATGAAATCGACCCGCACGTTATCGTTAGTTGGAGAAGGCGACACGGAATGTACTGTAGACCAGCTGCACGCCACTTCACATAGTTATACCATACAATATGCTCTGAACAAAGCAGGATTTCTTTTACCTACATTTTATTTATGTTTGACCGCAAATTCAGCAACAGGTGAATAGGGTACTTGCGCAAACGCCGAATGTAATTGTGAATTGCAGTGCATCGGGAAAATGGAGAAAAGACTAGTGAAAGACTTTAACGAACGTGTGATTGCTCCTTACGTGGACAAAGATTTTGCCTTACTCCTTGACAGCTATACAGGACAGATGGATCAGGCATTTTAGTGTGGGAGTAGACGTGATTACCATTCCTCCAGGTTGTGCACCTCTTGTGCAACCGTTAAATGTGTTTGGTTTTCAGCAAGTGAATTACTTTGTGAAGAGATTCTATGATTTTGCGAAGCTGCACAGGTACACAGAGCAGTATTGTTTACGTGATTGTGTGTCAATTATCAAAGTTCAGGCACTCATACATAATTAACTTCGCTCTCCAAAATTCCAGGACATGTTTGAATTTGCTTGGACATATGCAGGATTTGACAGTTTACACACGGAAAAATTTGAAAACATTAAAAACATATGTTTTGACAGAGCACAGGGAAAACTGTGTGACTGTGAAACTGTTGCATTCATTTGTTGCAGTTTTTGTGACAAACTCTTATGTTTTCATCACTTTTTTGGGAGTGATTATCACATCCACAAGAAAACCTAAATCGGGCAAGGTAGAAGAATCTTTTTACCCATTCGCCAAGTGTACAAGTTAGGTGGGTCGACAACATATTCCTGTCATGTGACACACATGCCGTCACCAGTGTCATATAGAATATATCAGACGTGTTTTACTGTGGAGGAATCGGTTGACCTATGACCTGGCAATCAAATGTTTTCGGTTCCCATTGGAGAGGCACGTCCTTTCGTCTACTAATCGCACGGTTTTGCGGTGCGGTCGCAAAACACAGACACTAAACTTATTACAGTGAACAGAGACGTCAATGAATGAATGGACAGATCATAACTTTGCAAAAATAAAGAAAGTAAACTTTTCACTCGAGGGAAGACTTGAACCAAGGACCTCTCGTTCCGCAGCTGCTCATGCTAACCACGGGACCACGGCACTCCTGAGCTCACACTATCCTTGATGTTGCCTATTTTGTGCATGGACTACTCAGTTTGTATATTTTGCTTATTTTTTTTCATAGTTCCACACAACTTCTTCCTGTTTTCTCGATTGATCTGTTTTCAGTTTTTCAAGGCTTATCCACTGTGCCAACTTATAACTAAATCTGAGGGGGGTGTGATAGGGAAGTTCCCTTGTGAGTAACTTTAAAGATGTTCATATTTTACCAGTCAAGAAATTAACAGGTGATAATTTGCATCAATGGATCAAAAGAATTATATTGGGTCTTGAAGATACAGGACTCAAAGTACTGTCTGTAATTTCAGATAATAATTCTATTAATAGAAGGGCAATGTCATCATTTTCAATTACCTTTCCAGTCTCTTATGTATATAACCATCCTAAAGATTCAATCAGATCATTGTTTTTTGTAATTGACTCTGTATACATTATGAAGTGCATTTGGCACAACTGGTTAAAGCAAAAAAATAATTCCTGTGTGATTTATCCCACATTTCAAAAAAATTATTCTTGCATACATTATGCCTGTTTTGATACCTTACTGAGGCTATATGACTTTGAACATGAAAAACTGGCAAAATATTGTTATGGTCTGACTTTGAAAGCTATGAGACCAAATAACTTTGAAAAACAAAATGCTAAACTAGCTCTGCAAATTTTCAGTGATGTCACAGCTAATGCCCTTCACTGGGTCGAAAACACTCCTTAGATCACTGTGTGGAAACAGCAAATTACATTAGTTTGTTTATCAAATGGTGGAAAATAGCTAATGTGAAAACACCATTTAAAGGTAATAGGTTAAACGACGAATTCGTGAGCCCTTTAAAACAATGTACAATAGGTGACCCCAAGTAGTATGCATGTCTTACAGGAATGTTAGAATGACTAAGCAGATGGGGAAAAAATAAACATCCGATATCCTGAGGGCTCACTAACAAAAGAAACATGTTCAACATTAATTCAGACAACACCGGCCTTTATAAAATTGTCTGAATATGATATTAATGAGTTGCAGTTTTCCTACTTTGTACCTGGAAAATTTCAAACTGATTTGCTCGAAGAGAGATTTGGAAAGTATAGGCAGTTATGTGGAGGTCAGTACAATGTAAGAAGCTTTGCTTGCAGTCTGTAATTAGGCTAAATTTAAAATCAACTGTTTTTGGAGAAATAAGTATACAGTCCATACATGATATTTTCTCAGATGGCCCAAATACTAACATTGAGATTCCTTCCATATATGATGAAATAGTAGTCAATCCATCAGAAGTTACTGAAAATTCCAGTGAAGATTTGCCTGTTCTTACATATACAGCAGGGTATTGTTGCTACTCTGTTTTGAAAAATACAAAATGTGAGTTTTGTAAAGATATTCTGGTGTTATCTAACATTTTAGATGATCAAGAAATGTATTCCCTAATACAGAATATAAGTAGAGGAGAACTACTCATTCCTTGCTCTCAAATTATCAGTGTGGTTGTCACTACTTACCTGACTGTTATGAAATTGTGTCATAAATTTGAAGCTGAGTTCCTTAAAATACCAAACCAAAGAGAACTGGATTCCCACCTGGCTTGGAATTCAGTTTTAATGAATGAACTGCTCTGGGAAAGAGAATGTGATAGTCACAGTGCTCATTGCAAAAAAGTAATATGGATTTCAACCATTGTATTTCTTAATCATTTCACCAAAAAGAAATATCAACACATTGTGAAGGATGCTGTCCCTAGAAAGAAAAAAATATTCAACAGAAGTAAGTGAAGGCTGAATTGAACTTTAATTGTAAACAGCATGCTGAATTTATGCAGATTGAATACATATTGTACACACAAGTTGTAAGAATATTTTTATTCATTAGTACCCTGTATTTCTCTGAACTATTGTGATTAATAAAGCCATTACTTAAAAAAGAAGACTGATTAATTGGTCTGTGCATGTGAAATCAACCATTGGTCTGGTTCTTGAAACCGTAGATTTTCATAAATTTTTTGTGCATCATGTTCAAATTTGCTCCAGTTATCATTAATTTCCATTTTGATGATTTGAAACAAATGCAAACAGTGAGTATCCCACTAGCTCCAGCTATAATACAATTTTTTGGCCTTAATACAGCAAAGTTTGAGAATGCAATTTGATCTGAAAAGATTGTATACTTCTCGTGAGTTTCCTTAAATTAATCTGTTTTGAACATACATATAATCTGTTTTGAACATACATATAATCTGTTTTGAAAATACATATAATCTGTTTTGAAAATACATATAATCTGTTTTGAACATACATAGGCTTGCTATCATCATCTTTTCCCATAGAAATGTAATCATGTTAGTCAGCCATTCACCTGCTAGTATTATCATTACAATGAAACTCTTTCACTAACAGAACAGTTTTACCAAACAAAGAATGTCCAGATTTAGGGTCAAAAGTAAAGAGTTAACCCTTTTCTTCCACTATTTTTTTTTTTTTTTTTTTTCCATACCCTGCAGTTGCTTACTCCAGACTCTTTTTCTGTATGAGTTATGTAGGAAAGTCAACACTGAGAATTTTTGATTTTTACTAGTTGTGTTTAAACTTGTCAATCATTTGTGTTTGTGTATCATCACAGCCAAGTATTTCCTGGTTTTCACCAGTTTTTTCCTGAAAGAAGGTTTCACTTAATTACAATGTTATTTTGTCAGCTTTATATTTACATTATTTTTTGAGATGATACATTTCTTTATTACTGAGGATTTCTGTAATGAAGGCAGACAATTTCAACAAATACAAGCCTTCTTCAGCATCCACAAACTCAGGGCCATTAGACATGCTTCAAATCAGTTGTACCATTCCATAAGATTTTTTGCTTACAATTATCAGTAGTTCAGATTTTCTTTCATTAGATTATTTCACTCTACATGAAGTCTTTCTTAAATACGCAAGTTCAGATTAACCGTCCATGAGTTACATTTCCACGACATTTACTTATGCAGTGTAAGTTTCTTTCTAAGGGATTACAACAAAATTTTGACCACTTTTTTATCCACAGTTTGTCTTCTTAAGAAATCATAGAAGGATAAATCATAATTATCAAAAAGATGAAACAGATAAGAGATACAAAAATTTAAAATTTCTTAGTTTAAAGCAACACTTTTTAAATAACCATTATTCAAACACAGTAATGCCTACCAGTGAAGTTTAGTGCTGGAGCCTTCAGAATGTACTGAATCTTATTTCATGCTGTGGAAAATGCCACTACTACTATTTTTAAAAGGCTGCTGTATGTATGCTTGACTTGTGCATTACATGTGTTGCATTGCTGCAACCTGCTCCCCTTTCTTCTTCTAGTCCTTTGTTAATTTTCTTTCAACAATTGATTTCTCCTGAAGCTCATTATTGTGTCAATAAAATTGAATGGTTTTGTTTTATTATTATTTATTCCATAGTATTTATTTTCTGTTGGTAGTTACAATTTTTAAGCCAAACAGCTTTAGAAGCTGATCTGACACCCGCTGAAGACACCTTGTAAATAAGGCAAATTGGGTCTGTGTGCACGAGTTAAATAAAAAACACTTAATGTGCAGCTTGCAAAAGGCCTTTTTCTTTTAAACTACTGCAATTTATATACAGCCTCTGCAAAAACTGCTACCACAAGTAACTTGTTTATTTCATTTTAACGTAACTCCCATGAACCAGTGTGCAAAAGTTGTAATACAGTTGGCAAAGCAAATTGCAGTAAAATAAAATTTATTTCAATATGTTCCCACTGGCATACCATCATGAGATTTGGTGCATACATTAAAAATAGTGTGTAAGTAACAATTTTAAAGAAACTCTAATTTTGAAATTTTAAGGATTAAAAAAATTGGTTTGGAAGAATTCAGCATTTTTGTGAATCTAGTAAAGTAGCACACATCTTTAAGATAAAGTGGTACAAATTGGTCTGTAAGTCAAATGGTTTTGGGGTTGTGGCCTTTTTAAGGTTTGAAAGCAAGACAAAAATGGCAGAATTTTGATCATTTTAAAAATTAACTCTAAAATAAAAAGCACAAAAAATATTAAATTTTGGATTTTTCATAATTTTGTTAGAATAAAATGAGATATGCAAAATTCCGAATCATCAATGTTAAATTAAATTTTGTGTTGATGGAGTTCACATGGAAAGATCTTCATGTTTTTATTATTAAAACTGCTAATTTGTGTGTAGTTAAGAACATATTATTGGCCTAATGAAGCCATCAATCCCGTTACAAGTTTTGGACTTGTAGTGTAAAAACAGGTAAGTTCCAATGTATTAGCATGTGAAATAATTGATATTAGAGAAATTTTGCTGAGATAGGATGTACGACACTAGAAATATAATATGTAGCCAGAGAAAAGTGTTTCTAGAAGTGCCTGCCAGCAGAAGCTGCTCTTGGTTGGACGGAACTTGTATGACTACTCTTGGCAGACGAGCTGCTCACTGCATAGGCCTTCTCTCTAGGTGGCATTGGTTCTAGCTGCATGGAACCAAACAAATAAGCATTTTGTCTATTGAAGCCTTTTGGGGACTTCAGAATGACTTGTTCATACTCTGTATAAGCTTCTGCCCAATCTTTTTAGAACATTTACAGGAAGCTCCAACTAAATTTCTCACTACTCCTTGCAAGTTTGTTCTGTTGTTGTTGTTGTTGTTTGTTACTAGCTTTTTTCTTTTTATTGATGTTTTCAATATGACGTCTTTATTCCTAGGGTCAGTTCTGTTGCGATTGTCTTCATTCTATTACAAAAATATTTTTGTATGGATAGTGTATTATTAAAAAAGTGGTGTTAACCAATAAAATGGTAACCTCATCAATGATAAGATGAATAAAATGGTAACCCATAAATATGAGAATATTTCTTTTTGTAAACGTCCCATCATTTACAGAGGACAATGTGGTTGCATTAAAGGAAGTGTTGACTCTACCTTCATATCAAGATCTTTAAAAAAGTTGAATAAATACATAGTCTAACTAGCTATCACAAAGATAATAATAACCAGCAAATAACAACATGAAGTGCAAAACCAAATTTTTATTGCGTAGGTAACCGAATTGCTTCTCTTCATCAACTTAATGATCACCAATTATGATAAATTACTCACTGTTCTAGTCATCCTCCGACACCCAATGAACATTCAGCAGTTTTCTCAGTGCACTGCTGTGAATGTCTTGGCCATTGCAAGTGTTAAACCTGGTTGTGGCAGTTATTCAGTGACCTTTTATTCAGTTTGTTGGGATTTGTCATGCTTGATGGTGGTGGTAAGCGACAAATTCTCTATAAGCGAGTGAGAGAGATAATTTCTTGAAGCACGAAGCATCAAACAGTGGACCTGTCACAGATGTTCCCAGATATCAGGAATGCACTGTAGAAACGAGTCATGTCAGCTTGAGAACTGTTCAGTGGATTGCCAGAGAAAGTAATTTATCTGTCCAGAGGAGTGGAAGCCCAGTTTTCAGGTCGCCAGGGAAACATCACAGTTGTGAGAAGCCTGTCACGAATTTTGACGATTTGGACAAAGATGGTATTAGACAAGTTGTGCTAAATATGTACACGACAAGCAATTTTCCTACTGTTAAAAGAGTTATGTTGAAAATTCATGAAACTATAAATTTCAAAGATAGTGTTACCTCAGTGCATTGGGTTCAAATATGTAAATACAAATTACGAAGAAAGTTTTTAATGGAACATTCTGATATCTCTGCTTAAAGGGCACAGTTTTTGATAAGCATTCTTGAAATAGAAAATATGGCAATCAGAACTTTTTTACTTGAACGAAACATGGGTAAACCAGAATCCTACAAGGAAAGCGTGTTGGAAACGGATTGATGGTTTGGGTGGTTTTTAAGTGCCAGTTGTTGATGAATAATTGTGCTTCACACTGGTTCGGCTTCCGGATTCATTACAGAAAGAAAATTAGTGTTCCAGGCAAAAAAGGGCAACCCAAGTGAAAATCATTCTGAAATGAACTCGAAGACGTTTACATTATGGTTTAGGAAACAGATTATTCCTTACTTGCCTGGAAACTCAGCGATTGTTATGGACAACACGAGTTGTCACTCAGTTGTTGTTGACAAGGCTTGTACAACAAGTACAAAAAAAAGCCGATATGCTGTGGCTTGAAAGTAAGATAATTTCGCACACTGCCCGTCAGACTCGGACTGAACTGTTAAATCTTGTAGAGCTTCATAATTCTTATGTGAAAGTGTATGAAATAAATTGTATTACACAGGAAAATGGACGTACAGTTTTGCACTTGCCACAACAACATTGCCAATACAATGTGATAGAGCTCATGGGGCCCAAGTGAAAAAGGGTATTTCACAGCATGAAACACAACATTTAAAATTGCTGACACAGAGAGGCTTTCGCATGAAGCACTAGACAGCATAACACCTTCAGCATGGGCCAAATGTGTTTGGAATGCAGAACAGCTACAGGAGTAGGACATGGACACTGAAATTTTAATTGATAATCTGTTTGACCCCATCGTCATCACTCTAAGATGAGATGAGTCAGACACTGACATGACTGCAGTGACTAAAAGCAACTGAAGGTGAGTTGCAGTTTTGACAGTAAAATTGAGGTATATTCTTCTTTTGCAATTGTAATAAGTCTTATTTATACCAGCTACATTTGGCTTTATTTTGAAGCATCTTCAGTGGACAGTATTTTGGCTTCTGTACTGCCACTTGATTATCTGTTGTAGTTTTGTACATCACAGCAGTTGTAAAATCATATTTAACATTTGTCTTGACAAATCTATATTTTAGCAAATAATTGCTGTTGGTGTATGACACACACTCAAATAAGCTCATTTTTTGGCACATTGAACTTCACTAACACACTACAAATTTTAGCCTTTATGTTTTTAAGAGTCCACAACTGACTTCGTATACTTTATCAACTGTTTTAGTGGAGCTGCTTTAAAAAAGCAAAATGTGTATTATTTCAGTCAGAATGTTATATAACATGTAGTTTGTGATAGATTGTGTCCATGTTGGAAGTAGGTAAGCGCTGCACATCAGCAATTTTTTGGTGGTTTATGGAAATAACTATCTGTAAACTTGAATTTTGTCATTGGACACAAGCATTCGTGCTTCCTTGTACATAAATGCTCAGGATGAAGCATCTCAACTTGCTGTGCCAGACGACATTTCATGTCTCATTCCTGTTGATCTGACTATCTCATAGTGGTAGTCATGAGGTAGTAGGAGCTTAAGTCTCAGACAAATCGCAACAAACTGAATAAAAATTCACCAAATAACTTTCTCTGCTGCCCGCTACCCCGTAAACACAAGTTTAAGAACTGTTTGGCGTCTAGAGCTCTATGTGCATACCCGAGCTGTTGTTTGCAACTGGCAACGCTGCAGTCCCCGTTTGTACCTCTACACTGTGCGGACCTGCACGGCCCACCATCATTCATTGATTCAACTATAGCCTTCCTTTGATTTGCTCTCAACCAATATTGTGTACTCATTAGAAGGTTCATTCCATTCAACAGATGCTGTAATTCTTCTTCACTTTCGCAGAGGCTAGCAACGGCATCAGTGAATGTCGTCATTGATATCCCTTCCCCTTGAATTTTAATCTCTCTTGAACATTTGTTTTATTTAATTTTTGTGTGTGTGTGTGTGTGTGTGTGTGTGTGTGTGTGTGTGTGTGTGTGTGTGTGTGTGTGTGTGTGTGTATATATATATATATATATATAATCTGTTGCAGTTATGGCTTCTTCAATGTGTATACGGGGTGAGAGGCTAAGTCCCTGTCTTACACCCTTTTCAATCCAAGCATTCTCGGTCTTCCGCTCTTGTGTTTCCCTCTAGGTTTGTGTGTGTTTCCCTATAACTTAACCCAATTTTTCTCAGAATTTTGAACATCTTGCACCATTTTACATCGTCCAGTGCTTTCTCCATGTCAACAAAGCCTATGAATATGTCTCGATTTTTCTTCGGTCTTGCTTCCATTATCGACTGCAACATCAAAACTGCCTCTCTGGTGCCTTAACCGTTCCTAAAGCCAAACTGGTCAACATTTAACAGATCGTCAATTTCCTTTTCCATTCTTCTGTGTATTATTGTCAGCAACTTGGACGTACTCGCTGTTAAGCTCATTGTGTGATAACTCTCGCACTTGTCGGCTCTTGCAATCTTTGGAATTGTGTGGATGATTTTTCCGTAAGTCTTACAGTATATTGCTCATCTCGGACATTCTGCATGTCTGTATGAATAGTTGTTTTGTTGCCACCTCCATGAATAATTTTAGAAATTCCATTGGAATGTTATCTATACCTCCTGCCTTATTTGATCTTAAGTCTTCCAAAGCTCTTTTAAATTCTGACTTTAGTACTGGATCCCCAGTGTCTTCCCTGTTGATTCCTGTTTCTTCTTCTATTCTGTCTTAGGCAAGTCCTCCCCTTCATAGAGGCCTTCAGTGTGCTCTTTCAACCTGTCTGCTTTCTCCTCCGTATTTAACACTGTTCACATTGCACTCTTAATGTTACCATCCTTGCTTTTAATTTCACCAGCTATAGTTAATGTAGTTGCACTGCATGCTATCTTTTGGGTGTTTGACATCTTAACCTTGTAAAATTGCATTGCAGAGTGACAGTATCACTGATAGTGTATGTCGCTTTGATATAGTGAAGGTTGGGCAAACCAGTATTTTCAATAAATACTGAGCGTGTGCAAGCCCCTTTATGGAGCAGCCACAGTAGCCACACCATCAAAGTATGGCTATCACGTTTGCTAGTACCCTAGTGCTCTGGGATAAACCATTGTAGATATGGTACATATTGCCTAGTGCAGCTTTCATGTTGAGAAATTTTGGTGCATTTTTGTGAAAGGGGAAATTTACAGGAGATTAGTACTGTGTACGTTTCATAATCATATCCGACTCATGAACAAATTTAGAAAGTCAGTACTAATGCAGTGTGTCTTTAGTGATCATTTCTTATATAAACATGCATAGTTAATGCGGACAGTGGAAACATACAGGCAGCAATGGCTCTATAGGCATAGCACCCCAATATTTTTGCAGACTCTGCTACCTTGGCTGAATGAATGGTAGACAGGGAAGGATAACTTAAAAAACTGAGGCTCTGCATGAAACTTTTAGGGAATGCTAAACAAACAGTGTTGTCAAGGCAGTAACCAAATTATTTTCCTTTGATTGAAAGTATAATTCACTGGTTATACTTTTAGTCAAAAACAGGCAACAGTTGCCATTTTAATTGTTACCATACACACTCTACTCATCCTTGATTATGTTTTAAAAAATTTGTTGTTAGTAAACTGAAGGTGCTTCAACATCATGAAAGGGCAGTGGCCACAAAAGGCATGAATGATGATATTTAAGAGGAAGAACTGAATGCACTGGGGAGGCAGCAACGTCCAACAGTAAACATGGATATGGCAGGGGGATCATCAGCATCACTTTCAGCTTAAGATTCACATGTCACATTAATTTTATTTCTTTATTTACTCATCAAGTTCCATAGGACCAAATTGAGGAGCAAGTCTCCAAGGTCATGTAACGTGTCAGTACATGAAATTGCAACATAAAAGTAACTACAAATAAAAATAAAATGTTTATGAACCCGAAAAGGTCAATCCATAAGTTTAACTAAATGCAATCAACAATACAACAAGAATCATCTAATTTTCAGGAAACTCCCTGACAGAATAGGAGTGACCCATGAGGAAACTCATTAGTTTTGATTTGAAAGCACTTGGATTACCACTAAGATTTTTGAATTCGAGTGGTAGCTTATTGAGAATGAATGCAGCAGTATACTGCACACCTTTCTGCACAAGAGTTAAGGAAATCTGATACAAATGCAGGTTTCATTTCTGCTGAGTATTAACCGAGTGAAAGGTTTGGTTTTCTTCAAGCATAGAAATAGGTCTAAAATTATCTAAATTATCCCTTTCTCCCTTTTTATAAAGGGGTTTTACTACTGAGTACTTCAATCATTCAGGAAACTAACATGTGCAGCACAGTACTTTAATATTCTGCTAGGCACTCCATCATAATGATGAAAGTGCTTAGTCTTCAGTGATTTAATTATTGACTCAATCTCTCCCTAGTCTGCACCACAGAGAAGTATTTCAGACATCAATCTCGGAAAGGCATTTGCCAAGAAAGTTATATGATTCCATGTAGAAACTAACTTTTTGTTTAATTCACCAGCAATGCTCAGAAAATGATTGTTAAATACTGTACATATATCTGATTTATCAGTAAGATAAATATTTTTACTACAAACTGACTTTATAGTAAAAATATTTCCTTGACAACATTACTGGCTTGGAATCAGGAGAAACTTTCTTGGTTATGGATGAAAATATGAAGTAGTATTGTCATTGTAAATATTAAAATAACAATATAAGAATAAAAGTAAATACATAATCAACAAAATGCATCACGTCCCAGCAGGAACTGTGACGAAACACAAAAAATGCAGTACTTCAGAAAAATTTACTTAAAGAACTATACAACACTAATATTGAAATAGTATACACTGCTTTTAAATTCCAGTTAAGTATTTAAGGACATTATTATGATGTATAGAGTAGTAATATTTTAATTGTACCCATATTATGTGATAAACTCAAAACTACCATCTTTCAACTTATGTCACTTTCATTCCTGGTTATGTGATATAGCTCAGTGATAGTAACATAACTGAATTATCTTTACATATTCTGTTAATCATTCATTAAAAGCTTACAAACTGCAGGAAATATTTAAGGTTCGGCCTGCTTTGAAATATGAAATAAATATGCAAGGCTTTGATAGAAATCTCATGTTGCGAGAAAACAAAGAGTAACTGAAAGTCTTTGCTTCATGGGGACTGCTTGTCTGAAATTTGTGTTTCTCTTTGAAACAACTGGCACTATAATATTTATCATAATTTCAAAATCTGACAGTGAAATCGTAGTGAAGTTACGAAAGCCAGAACAGTCTTCCAGATTCAGCTCACTAAGCATGTCATTCACGCCACTTAGTCTTAGAGTATGTTTTGGTGCACTGACAATGACTACGTCATTTTCTCTGTCGACTTAATTCATTGAGTATCAGTAATGCAGCACCAAATGTCATTAAGACATAGCGTAGCTCTTCATTGAAATTGTTGTTATGGTCTTCTGCCCAGAGATTGGTTTGATGCAGCTCTCCATGATACCCCATCCTGTGCAAGGTTCTTCATCTCTGAATAACTACTGCAACCTATATCTTTCTGAAACTGCTTAGTGTATTCATCCCATGGTCTCCCTCTGTGATTTTTACCCTCCACACTTCCCTCCAATACTAAATTGGTGATCCCTTGATGTCTCAGAATGTGTCGTACCAACCGATCCCTTCTTCTAGTCAATTTGTGCCACAAACTCCTCTTCTCCCCAATTCTATTCAATACTTCCTCATTTGTTATGCGATCTACCCATCTAATCTTCAGCATTCTTTGTAGCACCACATTTCAAAAGCTTCTATTCTCTTGTTGTCTAAACTATTTATCATCCATGTATCGCTTCCATACGTGGCTACACTCCATACAAATACTTTCAGAAACGACTTCCTGACACTTAAATCTATACTCGATGTTAACAAATTTCTCTTCTTCAGAAACGCTTTCCTTGCCATTGCCAGTCTCCATTTTATATCCTCTCTACTTCGACTGCTAACAGTTACTTTGCTTCCCAAATAGCAAAACTCATTTACTACTTTAAGTGTCTCATTTCCTAATCTAATTCCCTCAGCATCACCTAATTTAATATGACTACATTCCATTGTCCTCGTTTTGTTTCTGTTGATGTTCATCTTATATCCTCCTTTCAAGACGCTGTCCATTCTGTTCAACTGCTCTTCCAGGTCCTTTGCAGTCTCTGACAGAATTACAATGTCATCTGCAAACCTCAAAGTTCCTATTTCTTCCCCATGGATTTTAATTCCTACTCCGAATTTTTCTTTTGTTTCCTTCAACGCTTGCTCAATATACAGATTGAATAATATTGGGGACAGGCTACACCCTGTCTCATTCCCTTCCCAACCACTACTACCCTTTCATGCCCCTTGACGCTTACAACTACAACCTGGTTTCTGCACAAATTGTAAATAGCCTTGTGCTCCCTGTATTTGACGCTTGCCACCTTCAGAATTTGAAAGAGAGCATTCCAGTCAACATTGTCAAAAGCTTTCTCTAAGTCTACAAATGATAGAAAAGTAGGTTTGCCTTTCCTTAATCTATCTTCTAAGATAAGTCATAGGGTCAGTATTGCCTTGCATGTTCCAACATTTCGACAAAATCCTAACTGATCTTCCCCGAGATTGGCTTCTACAAGTTTTTCCATTCGTCTGGACAGAATTCATGTTAGTATTTTGCAGCCGTGACTCATTAAACTGATAGTTCGGCGTAATTTTCACATCTGTCAACATCTGCTTTCTTCGGGACTAGAATTCTTATATTCTTCTTGAAGTCTGAGGGTATTTCGCCTAGCTCATACATCTTGCTCACCAGATCGTAGAGTTTTGTCATAGTTGGCTCTCCCAAGACTATCAGTAGTTCTAATGGAATGTTGTCTACTCCCAGGGCCTTGTTTCAACTTACAGCTTTCAGTGTTCCTTTCATCAATTAAATTCAATATCTCTGCTGTTACCTAAGGATTTCTACTAGCCCTCATCTTTTTACCTACTTGATCCTCTGCTGCCTTCACTATTTCATCTCTCAAAGCTACCCATTCTTCTTCTACTGTATTTCCTTCCTCCGTTCTTTCTTCTACTGTATTTCTCTCCTCCGTTCCCTAATGCTCTCTCTGAAATTCTCTACAACCTCTGGTTCTTTCAGTTTATCTACGTTCCATCTCCTTAAAAGTGCCACGTTTTTGAAGTTTCTCAAGTTTTAATCTACAGTTCATAACCAATAAATTGTAGTCAGAACCCGCATCTGTCCCTGGATATGACTTAAAATTTAAAACCTGGTTTCTAAATCTCTGTCTAACCATTGTACAATCTATCTGAAATCTTCCGTGTCTCCAGGCCTCTTCCACATGTACAACCTTCTGTCATCATTCTTGAACCAAGTTTTAGCTATGATTAAGTTATGGTCTGTGCAAAATTCTACCAGGTTGCTTCCTCTTTCATTCCTTACCCCCATTCCGTATTCACCTACTACTTTTCCTTATCTTCCTTTTCCTGCCATAAATTCCAGTCGCCCATGGCTGTTAAATTTTCGGTATCCCTTCACTATCTGAATAATTTCTTTTATTGCATCGTAGATTTCTTCAATCTCTTCATCATCTGTGGAGCCCGTTGGCATATAAACTTGAACTACTGTGGTAGGTGTGGGCTTTGTATCTATCTTGGCTACAATAATGTATTCATAGTAGCTTTCCCGCGCTCCTATTTTTTTTTTATCCATTATTAATCCTACTCCTCCATTACCCCTATTTGATTCTGTATTTATAACATTGTATTCACCTGACAGGAAGTCTTGTTCCTCCTGCCACCGAACTTCACTAATTCCCACTATATCTAACTTTAATCTATTCATTTCCCTTTATAAATTTTCTAACCTACCTGTACAATTAAGGGATCTGACATTCCACGCTCCGAGCTGTAGGATGCCAGTTTTCTTTCTCCTGATAACAACGTTCTCCTGAGTACTCCCTGCCCGGAGATCTGAATGGGAGACTATTTTACCTCCAGAATATTTTACCCAAAAGGATGCCATCATCATTTAACCATACAGTAAAGCTTGCTTGCCCTTAGGAAAAATTATGGCTGTAGTTTGCCCTTGATTTCAGCTGTTCGCAGTACCAGCACAGCGAGGCTGTTTTGGTTCCTGTTAAAAGTCCAGATCAGTCAACCATCCAGACTGTTGCCCCTGCAACTTCTGAAGAGGCTGCTGCTCCTCTTTAGGAACCACAAGTTTGTCTGGCCTCTAAAAAGATACCACTCCATTGTGGTTGCACTTACGATACATCTATCTGTATCGCTGAGGCATGCAAGCCTCCCAACCGATGGCAAGGTCCATGGTTCATGGAATGTTGCACAAGCTCACCACAGCAGATGATGCGAATACACTTGTTAGTCACTAGTGTTGAGATAGACACAAACAATGAACAAGGTTGTCAACATTTGGTTGAACATGTTGCAAATAGAAACCCGTTTTCTGCTTCATTGTAAACATGCCTTAATATAACCACCATATCTGATTAGCAAGAGTAATAACAATGTGATCTTAGATATTACTCACTGGCTCTTTGCAGTTTATAAAGAAACAATTGCTGCAAATGCCATTATCTGCAGTATGGGTAAGGCATTCGAAAAGTTAACAGCCAAATACAAAGAATAAAGAAAGCATGAAGGGAAGTGAATATATCCACAACACTGTCATACATGTCGTTCAGTAGGCCTACATCTTTGCACTGTATGAGAAGTAGTTACTGAAAGCACCAGAGATTGAGTTTACAATCCTGGCTGACTCGCAGCTCGGTCGAGGAGGCTGACATGGCACTGAGGTGGAACTTGGTGAGCTTGACCAGAACAGGGTGCTGAGTACAAAGGCAGGCTACTGCAGGTAACAGGCTGAGACATCCCTGAAAGGGTCGTGCTCATCAAGGTGGTGACAGGCACAAGGCTGGCTGACAAAGTCCAGCAACAAAGTATTACTCACAAATAAAGGATGATCCAGAAAGAAACCCCTTCTCTACAGTTTAAAAAAACTTTATAAACACAGGTCTTCATGATCTACAAATGCAGACATATTTGTAAATCTTCAGAGTTACATGTGGTATACAGCACTCACTCCTTAAAGGTCACATCATTCGTATGAGCAGCACCTTATCAGAGCACTCATGTAGATGAGCTATGAAGCTGCTACACAGTGTCCTCCCGTACAGCGACAGGTATAACAATGAGTTCTCAACAGATGTTTGCCTCCAGTGCCTGGAGGTTTACAGGGTGATTTTCCAACACTTTGGACTTAAGAAACCACCAGAGGAAGAAATTTGGAGCCGTCAGATAGGGTGAAGGTGCTGGCCAAGCCACATCACCAAGTCAGGAGATCAGATGGTTAGGAAAATATTCACACAGTTCATCCATTGACAAATGGGCAGTGTGTGCAGTTGCAACATCCTGTTGGTACCACATTATTGGCCATTGATGCTGTTGTAGTGCAGGGATGAGAAAATTCTGAATTTTGGACACACATCATTCAGAAGTCACAGTACATGTGGCACAATTGTTGTCCCAAAAAATATGGACTGATGATCCCATCTGTAGTGAGTCCACACCACACTGTTAATTTTGGCCTGTTTAGTGCCTGTTCATGGACTTTCTGTGGGTTCTCAGTGCTCCAAAAATGGCAGCTTTGCTTGTTAACTGCCTCTAGCAATAAGAAGTGTGCCTTGTTAGTTATCATCAAGCTGTCAATAATTCCTGGATTAGCAGCCAATATTTCCAGAAATGTGTTGCAAGACCGAACATGGGCAACCTTGGCAGTGGGCCTTAGGCTTTGCACTGCCATAGTATACTAGTATGTAGTATATATATAATATAATTACAAAAGGATTACAGTAGTTCTAAGCCTCATGTAGAATATCCATACATACATAAACATAATAAATGACAAGCCATGAATCCCAATACTGCCTTTGGACAACAACTTTACAAGCTCTGTTTTTTTACCACAGTCTCATATACCGGGTGATCAAAAAGTCAGTATAAATTTGAAAACTGAATAAATCACGGAATAATGTAGATAGAGATGTACAAATTGACACACATGCTTGGAATGGCATTGGGTTTTATTAGAACCAAAAAAATACAAAAGTTCGAAAAATGTCCGACAGATGGCACTTCATCTGATCAGAATAGCAATAATTAGCATAACAAAGTAAGACAAAGCAAAGGTGATGTTCTTTACAGGAAATCCTCAATATGTCCACCATCATTCCTCAACAATAGCTGTAGTCGAGGTATAATGTTGTGAACAGCACTGTAAAGCATGTCCGGAGTTATGGTGAGGCATAGGCGTCGGATGTTGTCTTTCAGCATCCCTATAGATGTCGGTCGGTCACGATACACTTGCGACTCCAGTTAACCCCATAGCCAATAATCGCACGGACATAGGCCTGGGGACCTGGGAGGCCAAGCATGACGAAAGTGACAGCGGAGCACACGATCACCACCAAACAACATGCGCAAGAGATCTTTCACGCATCTAGCAATATGGGGTGGAGCGCCATCCTGCATAAGCATCGTATGTTCCAGTAGGTGTTTATCTGCCAGGCTGGGGATGATGTGATTCTGTAACGTATCGGTGTACCTCTCACCTGTCACGGTAGCAGTTACAAAACCAGAATCACGCATTTCCTCGAAGAAAAAAGGCCCGATAACGGTAGATGTGGTAAATCTGACCCATACCGTGACCTTCTCATCATGCAATGGAGTTTCCACGACAGTTCTAGGAATTTTGGTAACCCAAATTCTGCAGTTGTGGGTGTTGACAGACCCTTGGAGCATGAAATGAGCTTCGTTGGTCCACAACACGTTACTCAACCAATCATCATCTTCCACCATCTTTTGAAACACCCACACTGCAAATGCCCTCCGCTTCACGAAATCGCCAGGTAACAGTTCATGATGCCGATGGATTTTGTACGGATAGCATCGGAGGGTACCCCTAAGTGCCAACCAAACAGTCTCAGCAGCATTACGCCTTGTGCTCAGTTGGCCACTACGGGGTCTATCGTCTAAACAACCCGTGGCTTCGAACTTCAAAATCATTCTCGCCACAGCTGCATTTGTCAACGGACCTTTACCCATCTGAATCCCCTTCCTATGGCGATAGGGTCGTAATGCTGAACAAGCACATTCCCCATTCTGATAATTCAGCTTCACTAAAAGCGCCTTTTCAGGTAACGTCAACATGCTGCAACTGCTGGCGCATCTGATTCTCTCTCTCATTACAGCTGTTTTTATACACAATTGTCATACGCAGTCACTGACATTTTGCTGTCCAGCGCTATCTGTCGGACATTTTGTGAACTTTGTTTTTGTTTAGTTCTAATAAAACCCCATGTCATTCCAAGCATGTGTGTCAATTTTTACCTCTCCATCTACATTATTCCGTGGTTTATTAAGTTTTCAAATTTATACTAACTTCTGATCACCTGGTACATAAGCGTAATAAGCAAAACCTATAATTAGGAAGAAATGTTACAAGGCTCCATGTGGAAAAATATACTCTCTCTCTCTCTCTCTCTCTCTCTCTCTCTCTCTCTCTCTCTCTCTCTCTCTCTACATATAAACAAAGTCAAATCAGTAATACTGCTTGTTTATGAATACATTATATATGAAACAGGCAGTGCATTATAACAAAATGAAATGCAAGCATATGTATTTACACACTTCTGCATATCACAACAATAATTCTTCTCTCAGATAAGCTCAACCTGTGAGTTAAGACCTGATAAGCACACACAATTACATTATGCCATTGTGGTGTTTATTCATCTCTCCTCTCCTTCTGAAAAGTAAGTCATTCAGATAAATAATTACATCCTTTTGCATATCCTTTCCAAAATAAGCTACTGAATACATCACTCAGTTGTAGAACAAAAATTGACACACAAACCAAAATGATATACACCACAAAAATGCAAGTAAATAACAGAAATATTTTAATGTCTTTATGTATTTGTTGTAGTTACCTGTGTATGAATCATATGAAACTAAGACAAAAGAATGACACACCACGAAGGAATTATCTAAGTGGAATGTAAATCCGTTGATGTCATGTACATGTACAGGCAAACAAATGATTATAATTTCAGAAAAATTGAATGATATGTTCAAGAGAAAGAGCCTCACAAGCTGAGCAAATCAATAACATGTTGGTCCACTTCTGGCCATTATGCAACCAGTTATTTGTTGGCACAAGCTGATCAAATTAATAACATGTTGGTCCATTTCTAGCCATTATGCAACCAGTTATAAGTTGGCACTGGAGCAGACACTCTCCAGCCGTCGCAGCAGTAGTAGCTCTCAGCCAGTGATGGCCGGTACATTGGTAGCTATTGGGGTTTAGGCTTCGCTGACCACTCTGCTCTTCAGAGAGTCTTCTTTCGAAGCATCTGTAATGCTCGGTGGATCGGCGGAAGGTTGAGCCTTGCTCCCTTTCGTCGAAAAGCTGCGTAGCTCGTGAAGAAGCTTAATTGTCGCAAGAGTCACAGGCTCACAGCAACCCCGCAACTTTGGTTACAAACTCCCCCAGCGAGACTATCTCGTTCTTTGCTAGGGTTGACCAGTGCCAGGGGCCCATTCACGTCGGACCACCCCGTGCACTGTAGGCCACTTTCCTTCCTCCGCACCTCCTTTAGGTGCTGCGCCACTGCACCAATGGCGCACATTAGGCCGTAGGGCATTCCCCACCCACACCTAATAAAGTTCCTTACAACACCAAGATGGCAGATTCCGCTGGTGTTTTCCCAGCCCTAACCTGCAGCAAGGCTGCAGCGAAAGAGACGCCTGAGTCGACTGTTCCCGTCGATGTCAACATCCCGCTTGCTGCCGTTGAGGAGGTATTAGCCAACAAGGATTGGCAGATCGCTGCACAAGCACAGGAACTGCTCAACCAGCGTCCATTAATCACCGACATCTGCGCCCAAGTGATTCCCCCATGCAGACAAGCACTCTTCACATTACGCTACATTCACCTGCAACTGGTGACTCCTGTACAACCGTCCCACTGTGGCAGCTGACTCCAGCAGTGGAATCAGCGGCTGCAGATGCGGACCCAGAACACCACTACACTGTGCCCTGGCAGGTGGTGGGCCCACGACGCAAACTCAGAAACACTATGCAAACAAGTGAGCAACCACATTCTAGGCAGCCGAAAGGCGCTGCTGCCTACACCGAAACCCACACTTCCGGTTAGGGACACTGCCACAACAACCAACATGACCCGACCTGCGGTCAACAACACCACAGAAACACCAACCACAGTTATGCCCGCACAACAAAAGACTGGTTTTCCCCCAGTCATAATACAAAACTAGGGGGACCTTAGTGTCCTCAACACAACAATCGCGGAAAGGCACACACCTTGTACACTTCACACAAAGTATTCTGGGGATAGGGCCTCACTGTACGTATCAACAAACAATGAATACAAAGATCTCCTTATCTTCCTCAAAGAAAAGGGAATCGAGCACCACATGTACAGAACAGCTGAAGAAGGAACACAGCAGTATGTGGTCAAGGGAGTGGACCCCATTGGACAACAGTACAAGCGGCGCTCAACTTCCTGGAATTCGACTGCAAAAGTGCTTCCCAGATGATGGGCTTCCACTCCCACAATCGTCTACCACACTACCTGGTCGAGATGGCTGACATGGCCACCTCCCGCAGCCTTCTGCAGATAAAGAGCCTTCTGCAGATGGACGTAAGGGTAGAGCTATATGAACCACTACAAGTCCCCAAACAATGCAACAACTGCCAGCGATTCGGTCATTCAGGCCTTCGCTGTGACCTGCCACCCTGTTGCCGCGGGTGCGCTGGCAAACACGCATCCAACGCCTGTGCACTTATCCATCAAAACATACGCCATTGCTACAACTGTGGTCAAGGCCATGCGCCCAACTACAGGGGCTGCAACGTATACAAAGAGGGGGAGAGGCGCAAAACTCAAAAATTGAGGCCACCCAACGCCATACCACGTCCAAGGCCCACACCAAACCCTGTTAGGAACGGAGTATCGTTTGCCATGGCCACACGTCCTGGAGGAGCGGAGGAACCTCCGCGCCCAGCGCACACACTTAACACAACCGCTGCGCCAACAACACAACCATCTCAGCCAACATGCAACACCACAACCACACCGGTACCAACACCAGTTCCCCAAACCAACACGACCCCACCCCCTGAGACCACAGCCTGCGAATCCACACACAGCACACAGGAAGACGCACCTACACAAGGAGCCCCAGAACCAAGAACACAGAGAAAGCGTAGGCGACCATGAGGTAACAGGAGTGGGAACATGTGTACACCACAACAAACTACCCAGCAACAACAGAACACTGAAACGCAGGCACACAGTCTGCAAACCAGTGGTACCAGCACATACACACACTATTCCACCCCTCACTACAGCTGAAAAACAGGCACTACAAAATGCACTACACAGCAGCAACACAAGCGCCAGCCCACACATAACGCCAACACCCGCACCAGCGGCCACCAACACTACAACCAAGCCACAGGCCGACACGCACAACACCAACATAACACTTGAGGGTTTATTGGCAACAATATTCCCCCAGCACATGACCGCTCAGATCTTTAGCAAGATCGCGGTGGCCGTCACTACACTCATCACGTGGCTCATAGCTGCTCAACCTGGGCAGTACTGGGCCACCATAGAAACAGCGCTCACCATGCTGTTTGCACCCCTACATGGATAACATGACACCCCCAGTCCCCATCACAAACAACCAGACACTGACACAGATCCTGTTCTGGAATGCAGACGGGATCAACAACAACAGGGCGGAATTTGCCGCGCTCATGGAGAGTAAGGGTATCCTTATCGCACTACTGAGCGAAACTAAGCTCAAACCACGCAACCAACTAAACTTCACCGGCTGCTGCGTCTATCGTACCAAACATCGTGGTCCCTGAACTTGAAAAACTGCAGGCAACCGCTGTCAGGGTCATGTTCAACAGAGCCTACACTACACTGGTGCCAGTATACAGCAGCCCTAAAAACATCAAAACACACGACATCAGCACAATACTCAACATATCACCGCATGTAATCGCCGCTGGAGATCTTAATACAAAACACCCTGACTGGAACTCATGTATATGAAACTCCAATGGCAAGAAACTATACGAACACACACTAGGACGAAACTACATCACACTAGCGCCGACCGAATCAACGCACATTCCCTACCGGAGGGGACACAGGCCAGATGTGTTAGACATGGCTCTCATCAAGGGCATAACAACGACACTCAACGTTGCCGTCGAAAACGATCTGCCCTCAAATCACCAACCCGTTATACTGTACATTGAAGAAACATTGCAGCACATGGAACAACGCAGGATGTTAGACTACAGGCGCTGAATTGGACGCTGTTCAAGGAAACGCTTGACAGTCGCATCCCACCCACCCACGCGATTAACGAGACAGCTCAAATTGATGTGGCAGCGCCGTCAAAGACGCAATAACCGACACCATACCGATCCACACACAACAACAACAACACAGTGCTGCCCTGCCCCAGGAGATCCTGGGCCTTATCTCAATGAGAAACTGCCCCAGGAGACATTGGCAGCGTACCAGGCGCCAGCACTTCAAACAGCACATGAACAGGCTCCAGGGAATAATACGGGACAAAATACAAACATTTAAAACTCAACAGTGGGACCAGAAACTCGAAGGGCTGGACACCACGCGACCTGGCATGTGGCAGATGGCCCGACACTTTGCCAGGGAGAAACTGTACACACCCACGCTACAAGGGCCCAATGGACCAGCATATTCTGCAGAAGAAAAAGCGGAACTGATGGCCCTCACACTCGCAGCATCATTAACACCGAACCTGGATCCCTCAGACCCAGCATTCACACTTGCGACCGACCAGGAGGTCACACGCATCCTGGCCCAACCAGCGCACATCATCATCCGACAAGCTAGTACAGCTTAAGTCAAATGGGGCATAATGCATACCACCACTAGGAAGGCCCCTGGTCACGATAGCACTCAAAACCGTGTCCTCCAGGAGTTCACGAACAAAGCAGTAGACTAACACACATCACGAAAGCCATACTTAAACACCAACACTTCCCCACCTTTTGGAAGACAGCCAAGGTCCTGATGTTCAGAAAGCCAGGGAAAGACCACTCCCTCCCACAAAATTACCAACCCATCAGTCTGCTGAGCGCTCTCAGCAAGATCATTGAGAATGTAATACTAAAACGACTCGCCAGGCACTGTATCACAAACGACACCCTGAGACCGAAGCAATTCTGTTTCAGGAATCACCACTCAATAACACAACAACCGCTCCACGTCACTGAATACATAACACACGGATACAACTCAAACAAATCAACTGGACATTGAGAAGGCTTTCGATCGTCTATGGCACAAAGGCCTTATACGCAAACTCAGTGACGCAGGGTTCCCCGACGAGCTTGTATGTCTCATACACTCATATCTCACGGACGGGAGTTTCAACACCGACGCGCAGGGCAAACAATCGACACGACATGGTATCCAGGCAGGAGTATCCCAAGGAAGCATCCTAGGGCCCCCATCCTTGCACAAGATTGGAAGCCGTCTAACATTAACTCACGACTACAGACTGCACTCACAGCGGCAGAGCCTTGGCTGGTGAAATGAAATGGCGGGTTAGAGTAAATGTCGACAAGTGCGAAGCCGCTCTGCTCACTAGAAGATGGAAACTACTGCGCAAACATCAGTACTGCAACGTAGTAACACTACATGCACGCCCAATACGTTTCCGCGAGAAGGTCAAATACCTCCGTTTCTGGCTGAACCGGAAACTGCTCTGGGGGGGGGGGACCACATTCAACACGTGACCAAAAAAGCAAACGCAAGGCTTAAACAACTCTACCCTATGCTTAACAGGTGTAGCACATTGAATAGGAGGGTGTCTAGGTCCATGTACATGACACGTATTCGACCCCTGATGATGTACGCAGCCCCTGTCTGGGGATACGCTGCGCCCACACGCATGCACCGTCTGCAGCTCATACAGAACAAAGTACTCAGGATCATAAGCAATGCTCCGCACTACACACGCAGCGTGGACCTTCACCGGGAATATCGGCTAGATACCATCTTGCAGGTATTCCAACAACTCTCCACATGACTGTACAATAACACCAGACACTCGCGCAACCCGTTTATCCTTTCTCTGGGTAACTACGACCACAACCATAGATGGAAACATAATAGACCAAAGACACTATTGGCAAGGAACTAAACATCGATGGTCCATAGCACGCTAACACGACAATACTGGCGAGCCCCTGCAACACAGCTACTACTGGTAACCCCAGATGCTCGACCCACCGAAAAACAGGCAACTGCAGGGAAACCAGCCACACACACCCCATACACTGTCTGTGAGCCGATCTATGACCAATCGCTCACTAATGTATGACGAACTTGAACTGTTACAGGGACGCAGCAACTGCAGCAGGCCCCACAACGAGCTTCCACAACAACAAAGGTAACGATGCACGATACCTCGCACTAACGTAACCACACCTTGCATACACTGTCGCAGATAGCAAGCCACTACTGCCCTTACTACCCATCCTACTGTCGCAGAAGTTTTTATCCCTTGGTGCTTGCCTTGACACTTTTTTTCCTCTGCCCTTACAACCGCTACCCTTCAATCACTTTAGTCCACTTTCTGTCTCCTGATGGACCATGTTAATGAGTAATCTTACCCAGACGCATGGATAACATCACAGCCCGCATCCTATGACTCCTGATTCAAAAACTAATATGTTATACAGAGATGACAGTAGAACTTTTGGTTTGGTCACCACGTTGGTGTGGGCGTGGAGGGCCCCATCCTTTGTGTTGGCACTGATTGATAGAGTTGTTGGATGTCCTCCTGAGGGATATCGTTCTGTTCAATTGGTGCACTAGATCATCAAAATCCTGCAATAGGTAGAGGACCCTGCCCATAATGCTCCAAATGTGCCCAATTGGGGAGAGATCTGGTGACCTTGCTGGGCAAGGTAGTGTTTGGCAAGCATGAAGACAAACAGTAGAAACTATTGCCATGTGGGGCAGGCATTATCTTGCTGAAATGTAAGCCCAGGATGGCTTGGCATGAAGGGCAACAAAACGTGGCATAGAGCACTGTTGATGTGCTGTAAGGGTGCCACAGATGGCAACCAAAGGAGTCCTGGTATGAAATGAAATGGCACCCCTGACCCCAGACGATCACTCCTGGTAGTCAGGCCATACGGTGGGCAACAGTCGGGCTGGTATCCCACCACTGTCCAGGGCATCTCCAGACACATTGTTGCTGCTCATCGGAGCTCAGTTCGAAGTGGGGCTCCTTACTGGAGACAATGCCAGGCTGAGGTAATTCATAATTTTCAAACACAATGTATGTTCCAAAATCCTACTGCAAATCAACGTTAGTGATATGGGTCTCTAATTCAGTGAGTTACTCCCATTTCCATTCTTGGGTATTGGTGTGATTGTGCAGTTTTTCAGTCTTTGGGTTCAGATGTTTCTACAAGCGAATGAGAGTATGTTATTGCTGAGTATCGAGTTACTGTATCAGCATACTCTGAAAGGCGCCGGACTGCTATTTAACCTGTATCAGAGGCTTTACCTTTATTAAGTGATTTAAGCTTGCTCGATACACTGATGCATTCTATTACGAACATACTCATGCTAGCAGTTCATCATTTGAATTCTAGAATATTTACTTTGTCTTCTCTGGTGAAGTAAATTCGGAAAATAGTGTTTAGTAACTCTGCTTTAGTGGCACCTGCACTGTCATCAGTAACATTGCCATTGTTATCACAGAGTGAAAGTATTGACTGTGTCTTGGCATTGGTGTACTTTACATAGGACCAGTATCTCTTTGGGTTTTCTGTCATATTTCAAGATAGAGTTTCATCATGGAAACTATTAAAAGCATCTCGCATTGCAGTTTATACTAAATTTCAAGCTTCTGTAAAACTTTGCCAATATTCAGAATTTTGCGTTCTTTTAAATTTAGCATGCAACAGTCTTCTGACCTGTTTTCTGTACAATGGGGCATCAGTACCACCTCTCAATTGCCGTCAATCTTATTTCTCTTAAATCAGATTCCATGTGGTCTACGCTTACGCAGATTAAAGGGAGTGAAGACTGTTTCTTAGGTATGTGTCAAGCGAATTTTTATATGCTTTTTAAATAGGTGTACTTTTTGTTTATTTTTGGTGGTTTTGGATGTTACAGTATTTAGTCTCGCTACAGCCACCTTGTGGGAAAAGATCGCTATATCTATCATGATGCTCCTTATTTGCTCAGGATTTCTTGTCGCTAAGAGGTCAAGTATGTTTTTGCAACTATTTACACTTTGGGTGGTCTCCTGAACTAACTGTTCAAAATAATTTTCCGAGAAAGCATTCAGTGTGATTTTGGACATCGTTTTATGTGTACCACCAACTTTAAACATCTATTCCCACCAACGTATCAAAAGTAGATTGAAGTCATCACCAGCTATAATTGTATGAGTGGATACCTATATGAAATGAGACTCAAGTGTTCTTTGAACTGTTCAGCAACTGTATCATCTGAGTCAGGGGGTGTGTAAAAGGAAACGATTATTAATACACTATATAATTAAAAGTTCCCGGACACCTGGCTAAAAATGACTTAAAAGTTCATGGCACTGATATGGAGTACCTGGCAGTAGGTGGCAGCACAATGCACCTAATATAAAAACCGTATGTTTTTGGTGGTGTCTGGATACTTCTGATCACATAGTGTATATGCTGGTTTTCATGTGGAACTTCTACCCTTAGTAACTCAAAGAAACTATCTACTTCAGTTTCACTACAAAGTAAACTACATCTGACAGCAATAAACACTCCACCACCAGCTGTATTTACTGTATCCTTTCTGAACAAGATTAAATTCCTTGTAAAAATTTTGGCTAAACTTTTCTCCAGTTTTAGGCAGCTTTCTGTACGTACACAGTTTTATGTTCAGTGCTTCCTATTAGCACTTTGTGCTCTGATTCTTCCCCAACACAGCTATGACAAGTTGCAACTACAAGCAATTGTTGTTAGGTCTACTTTGGTCCTGCATTTCCCCTGCACAATTATAGATTGACGCCCTTGCTGTAGTTTCCCGAGATGCTCTAACCTACAAAACTTCCCAGTCCCCTCCACACAGCCTTCACTACTTGTGTAGCCACTTCATGTTTGTAGTGGACCCCTGACCTACTAAGTGGAACCCAGAAACCCACCAACCTATGGTGTATGTCGTGGCATCTACAGCCTACATGATTGCAGAACCATCTGAGCCTCTGATTCAGGTACTCCACCTAGCTCTGTTCCAAAAGCCCATAGTCAGTTCTGTCAATGATGCTACAGATGGTGAGCTTCACCTTCACCGTGCAAGCAAGACTGGCAGTCTTTATCACTAGAGCTAGCCTCTTGAAACCAGAGGGGATCTCTGCAATCCAAAGCAACACACTTCGTTACTACTAATACCACCTAATTGCTGTTGTTCACACTGTTTCACCCTGTTAAAGCCCATGTTGCTTTATAGGCGCAACATGTACTATACACAACATTGGAAATTAATAACAGTTAAACATTATTCATGAAAGTATGGTTTTTTTTTACATTTGACCATTAGGGGTAGATGCCGTCTGAAGGAGGGGTTAGTGTCGCTCTGCAAGTAGCTTGCAGCGACCTCAGGATCGACCAATCAGTCATGAAGAAACAGCAGACAAATTGTATGCGATATTTTTGTATGTTGTGCCCTTTTTAGTTCTTTGCTTATCATGCGCTCTTGCTTGTTGTAAGAAGTCTTCATGTGGTGGAAAGTGAAGTAAAATAAATGTGTATATATGCAGATATCGTGTCTACATGATCACTGAAGTGTTGTTCAGTTAGTGAACATACAAAGCCTACACTCGTAACCCCACAAAGGAACACAGGAAATGAATAACCTCAAAGATGACAGCTGCAGGGTACATATCAAGGAATGCATATGGCATAGCATTCCGAGACAGGTACATCACAGATCATCATCCCACACAACTTACAACACTAACTATGTTACAGTGCCTTCGTTCTGGACCTGAGTTATGGTTCAATGAGGCAGAAAGCATTTTCAGTCAGTATGATGTCAGGAATGATACAGAAAATTTTCACTGCATGATTGCCCACTTCATCAAGATTCAGATTGTTTAAGCAGAGAAAGTTTTGCTAACACATAGTTACATTGCCAAAAAATATTGCCTTATCAAAAATTTCATGCCACAACACCTGAAGTACAGCTTCAGGGATTACTTACAGATGAGCAGTTGGGATATAGATCTCCCAGACAACTATTACAGGAGCTTAGTCACTACTGGGGCTAGATTTGTTACCAGGAAATTCCTTATGGATGTTGTGGCTCAGACAGCTCCCTACAGATGTTCGTATCATATTGGCAGGAAACACGGAGTTGTCACTTGGCGTGTTAGTGGATAGCGTGAAACCCATTGCAAGTTGTTTGCACTACAACATTGGCAGAATGGAAGCAAAATACTACAGGGTGGATGGTCCCAAACTGTACGTGCTAGGTGCAGAGCCACTCTACGGCCTTGGACCATGCATTCTAAGCAGTGCACACCTGACAACTACGTATCAATTGGCTGCAAGCATGAAAGAGCCGAGTGCCAAAATTCACATTACGGCACTTAAAAAGTGCAGCATAGTGATGCTGTAAGACATACCAATGCATCCTTTCTTTCTCCGTGATCAGGATGACAAAATATGTGCTGAGAAGTTCAGCTGATGCTGGTATCACCAACGATTCAGAAGCAAAGCTAGGGAATTTGTAGTACCCTGTAGTCATCCAAATGCTTCTAAAAGTTGCTAAAGGGCATCAGTAGCCGTGGCTCTTTTAAATAGTCACCCTACCCACTATCCTCCCTCTGCAGCTGCCGGGTTGGGAATTCTCAAGGTGTATGGTTTTGTTAATGCCCGCAGAGTGCAACCAGTTGCACCATGCCGGAAGATGTCCAATAACAGCTTGTTGCAGCAAATTCCTTTCAGCACTACTCTCTTGACAGATCCAGAAGTGCAACATGGAAAGCAACAAACAAACAAACAGGACATGAGTGGCTCTGGTACCAATCGCAACCAGTCAGCTCAGATTCATACTAAACAAAGTGGAGGCAAGTACCACGGGCTTCTCCTCAAAGCAGAATAATGTTAACATTCACAAGGCAAAGTTCGCTCCCATTCTGGGTTCTGATACAATAATCATAGATGGAGTTCCAAAACTCATAACTGCCAGATGCCAGTGCTAACCTTTATGGAAGGTTTTGAGAACTTAAGCTTTGAAGAAATGTGCTTCAAATACCAGAGGAATTTCGGGGCCTCCTGCAATGAGTTGTTCCAACAACTACAGAGAATTGGTTTCTTGTAGTCGGCTGTAAACTACTCCAGAAGACTATTTCTGCAGGCAATTTAACAGGAACAGAATTCCTGGTGGACACACGATTCGCTCTCGATGTACTCCCAAATCACAGTTTCAGCACAGAGTATTGTGCGAGATCATAACTTTTGATGGCAGCTAATAACTCTCTTATTCAAACGAAGGGGAAGAAGCAGTTGAATCTGAGCCTTAGTTTGGAGAGGAAGTTCTGGTGGACCTTCATAGTTGCGAATGTTACTGAACCTATATGGGCGGATTTCCTTCACCATTTTCTGCCTGTGGCAGATCTCCAAGAATGGGAAACTATTGTCACGAGCAACAGTAGAATCAACACACTGCATCAGAAACTTGGACAGCATCATAGAAGAATTTCCAAAAATTAAGTCAGTAGAAAAGCAACACACTGTGACAAGCACAATAGTATACATTTCATTCACACATTGTCTGCACTGCTGGTGTCGGCCACACTATGCTGTATAATGCCCAAAAAATGTGAGGGTATGCAAGAAGACACTAATAAGCAGTTCTAAGAGGGTGTGATGGCACCTTCGGACAGTCATTGGATCTCCAACTACCCAAGGTGTTAAAGTGGAACAATACGTGGCAATTGTGGGTCACTACAAAGTTCTGAACACCAAAACTGTGCCAGACAAATATCCTATTCCACTTGTAATGGGCTTAAACAATGCTATTTTGAAAGCTTGAGTATTCAGCATCATTGATTGTGAAGAAGCCTATTCACAAATACCAGTTGCTTCTGCTGATATAAAAAAGACAGCCATCAGTAACTAGTTTGGTCTGTTCAAGTGCCATTTCATGCCATACAGTTTGAAAAATGTGGCACAAATATGGTAGTGTTTTTATTTACCAGGTTCTCAGAGGCATTGATTTTGTATTTTGTAACATGGATGGTATTGTTTTGTTTTCAGAGTAGGTAGAGCAGCATGAGAACTATCTCAGACAGCTTTTACAAGGCCTATGCTAATATGTGGTAATCATCAACAAAGAAAAATTGTCTTCAGATAATGCAATGTGAACTTTCTTGGTTTTAATATGTCAGTAGGGGGTATAGCTCCAGTGCCTACGAGGGTAGAAAACATGTGCAATGTGCCAATAGCATAGACGTACAAAGATCTGCAGCATTTCCATGGTGTGCTTAATTATTACAGAGGGCACCTACCAAAATCAGGAGAGCTGCATGTACCTCACGGAGTTGTTGAAAGGAAAATATACAGGCGGCGGGAGAGAAGTGAAGTCGACTCAAGAACAACTGTTGGTGATCAATTCAGTTAAGGAATACACCGGCTCATGCTCCTCGCACATCTACATTAATGCACCAATGGCATTAATGGTGGAAGCAAACCAGGTAGAAATAGGAGCCACCCTGCAGCAACTCATACAGTGAGCCTGGCAGCTGCCAGCTGCAGTGGTCAAGCGGTTCTAGGCGCTTCAGTCCGGAACTGCGCGACTGCTACAGTCGCAGGTTCGAATCCTGCCTCGGGCATGGATGTGTGTGATGTCCTTAGGTTAGTTAGGTTTAAGTAGTTCTAAGTTCTAGGGGACTGATGACCTTAGAATTTAAGTCCCACAGTGCTCAGAGCCATTTGAACCTGGCAGCCCATAGTATTTTTCTTGCAAACACTTAGGACAGCACAGGAAGAACTGGAACACAAGAGACAGGGAGTTTTGTGCTATATATGCTGCAATACAACCTTTTTGCAAATCAGTGGAAGGCAAGCACTTCACTGTCTACATGGACCATGTTCCACTTACTGCAGTCTTTTCTAAAATGTCTAATGTGGCTCGCTGAGGCAGTGTAGGCAAGCTGAGTGCATTTCTCAGATCACTACAGATGTAAAACATATCAGTAGGTGCAGAAATGTGGTTGCTGGTTTTTTCTCACATTGTTGTTCATGTATGAGGGCCATTCTGTGGGATAGTACTGCAGAACAACAATAGAATGACAGCATCTCACATTTTATGCTAGAGCAGAAGCAGTTCAGCCTCATCTTGTCACAGATACATGTGGGCAAACTGCAAGCTTCATTGTGGTGTGACATATAGCACAACCTACAGCTGCAACCACTGCAAGCCACAGATTCAGTTGCCAAGTTTTTGAGGCCTTCCACAATTTAGCACATCTGGGAGTGAGAGCCACAGTCAAGTTGATAAGAAAATGTGGATTGGTTGGGGGCTTTAAGGAAGATTAATGAAAATAGGTTCAAACATGTGTCAACTGCCAACAGTGCAAGATTGGCAGGCATGTATCAGCACCCCTCAGTATCATAATTATGCCTAATGCGCACTTCATCCATATTCATGTTGACCTGTTGGTACTTTACCCAGTACAGGACAGGGTAGTTATGTATTAATGATGGTTGACAGATTTACACGTTAGCTCGAAGTCTTCCTGATCACTTATATGGCTGCAGAAACTGTGGCCAGAGCTGAGCTGTTGTAAGCGGCTGGATTGCAAGATTTAGGGTACCTCAGACAATAACAATAGACTGTGTAAGGCAGCTCGAATCATTAGTGTTCGATGAACTCGTATGACTATGTGACTGCTTGCATATTAGAACAACCAGCTATCCCTTCCGCTAGCAGCAAGGGGAGAGCAGTGGACTGAGGCATTAGCCCTAGTGCTACTGAGGTTACATATGGTGGTGAAGGAAGATCTGGGATACACCACAGCTCAACTGGTGGACAGAGAGCATCTGAAACTTCCAGCCAAAATCATTTCTGCCAACCAAGACTTCAGCGTACTGAGGAAGTCACAAAGGAATTTGGACAGTTTCTCGAAAAAAGCATGGCCCAAATTTGACCTTCAGCACCAAAAACTCATGGTACTAAACCTATCTTCATTCACAAAGACTAACAAAAAACCTTGCATGTTTGGTTGTGGAATGATACAGTATGACCACCTTTAAGACCTCTTTACACAGGACTGTATATAGTCAGCCAATGTTAAGTGAACACAAGCAAGATAGTATACAATGATAGGGAAAGAACGGTTTCCTCGAACAACTGAAGTCAGCCCATGTAGAGGAGGACTCAATGGATCAGAGGCTATGGGTTACACCTTCTGTTCCACCAGGCTCTAATTTCAGCCCGTTTCTTCCAACACAAATGGAGGCCTAAGACAATGTGAGGGGAGACTCGCTGGCACACAAGTACTACCAGCTACAAACACATCTGCCACCATAACAAGCAGTGGTAACAAGAGAGGGAAAAGCAGTATAATAACTGTTCACCCATGTCACATGTGCTCCAGGGTTAACAAAATGGGAGGGGGGGGGGGGGGCGTTTTCTGGTGTAGTGACAGTAGTGAAGCAGAGTCGATCGTAGTGCTGATTTAATTTATTCAAGATGGTGAACTGTCCCCCCACCCCCTAGTGTAGCTGTGGCAGTTGGACTGATAGTGTCACTGAATGATGTCATAGGTTTTCCCCCTTCCCCCTCTGGGAAAACCACAGCCCTTCCCACCTCTTCCCACTCCCTCTACCCGTCCTCCCTTCCTCTCCTTTGGAAATTGTCAGGGAAAAATCGCTCAGTCTGTGCTGAGCTGTTAGTGTGGAAGGATGTAGGGTAGTTTATTTTCTTTATTTTGGATGTTATCCTGTTGGAAGTTGTTGGGAAAAGCTTGTGGTGCAGACAGAGAGGCGTTTAATAAATGTATTACCTGTAAGCATGCTGCCAAGGACTGTGTCCATAGTGCCTTACATGAGGATTGGAATGGAAAGCTAATGGAGGAGTGTAAGAAGAACTGGTGATGCATCAGGAGGGTCTGAAAGTGCATTTCACAACTCATACAGATAGTTGCTTGTGCTGGCACTGTCTACCTTTTTTGGGATGGCCAGTCAGTATACATAAGAGATGAATGTGTGCTCTTCAACAACCCCAGCCCGACTGACCTAGTTCACAATGCTGCTGCCAGAGTGTGCTTGAAATTGTGACATCATGGATGAAAAAAGCTGGTCGGAACCAACAGGAATGCAGCACCCCGTCACATGATCATGATGTCAGGGACATACGGCAAATGTGATAGCCTGATAGTCTCACTCAGTGGAAGAATCATGAGACAGCAACAGCAGCAGCAGAATAGGAAGAAGTGGAAAACTATGTACTCTTTACATGTCTTTGTTTATGTCTGTCCATAGTTGGTATTATTATTATTTCTTTACTTTCTCAGACGTTAAGTCTGGTTAAAAAAATGGGACGTGATGCGGACCTTGATCAAGCGTCACTTCCTTTTAACTGTACGGTATATGTTATATTGCATTTAGGAACTTTCGGGTAATTGAACATGTATCAATAATTATGGATTTCTGTAATTGTATATATAAGTTTGGATGTAGCTGTATTGTATTGATGTACTGGTGGATATTGTGTGGTATGACTCCTGTAGTTGATAGTATAATTGGCATAATGTCAACTTTATTCTGATGCCACATGTCCTTGACTTCCTCAGCCAGTTGGATGTATTTTTCAATTTTTTCTCCTGTTTTCTTTTGTATATTTGTTGTATTGGGTATGGATATTTCGATTAGTTGTGTTAATTTCTTCTTTTTATTGGTGAGTATGATGTCAGGTTTGTTATGTGGTGTTGTTTTATCTGTTGTAATGGTTCTGTTCCAGTATAATTTGTATTCATCATTCTCCAGTACATTTTGTGGTGCATACTTGTATGTGGGAACGTGTTGTTTTATAAGTTTATGTTGTAAGGCAAGCTGTTGATGTATTATTTTTGCTACATTGTCATGTCTTCTGGGGTATTCTGTATTTGCTAGTATTGTACATCCACTTGTGATGTGATCTACTGTTTCTATTTGTTGTTTGCAAAGTCTGCATTTATCTGTTGTGGTATTGGGATCTTTAATAATATGCTTGCTGTAATATCTGGTGTTTATTGTTTGATCCTGTATTGCAATCATGAATCCTTCCGTCTCACTGTATATATTGCCTTTTCTTAACCATGTGTTGGATGCGTCTTGATCGATGTGTGGCTGTGCTAGATGATACGGGTGCTTGCCATGTTGTTTTCTTTTTCCAATTTACTTTCTTCGTATCTGTTGATGTTACGTGATCTAAAGGGTTGTAAAGGTGGTTATGAAATTGCAGTGGTGTAGCCGATGTATTTAAATGAGTGATTGCTTTGTGTATTTTGCTAGTTTCTGCTTGTTCTAGAAAGAATTTTCTTAAATTGTCTACCTGTCCATAATGTAGGTTTTTTATGTCGATGAATCCCCTTCCTCCTTCCTTTCTGCTTAATGTGAATCTTTCTGTTGCTGAATGTATGTGATGTATTCTATATTTGTGGCATTGTGATCGTGTAAGTGTATTGAGTGCTTCTAGGTCTGTGTTACTCCATTTCACTACTCCAAATGAGTAGGTCAATATTGGTATAGCATAAGTATTTATAGCTTTTGTCTTGTTTCTTGCTGTCAATTCTGTTTTCAGTATTTTTGTTAGCCTTTGTCTATATTTTTCTTTTAGTTCTTCTTTAATATTTGTATTATCTATTCCTATTTTTTGTCTGTATCCTAGATATTTATAGGCATCTGTTTTTTCCATCGCTTCTATGGAGTCACTGTGGTTAGTCAATATGTAATCTTCTTGTTTAGTGTGTTTTCCCTTGACTATGCTATTTTTCTTACATTTGTCTGTTCCAAAAGCCATATTTATATCATTGCTGAATACTTCTGTTATCTTTAGTAATCGGTTGAGTTGTTTATTGGTTGCTGCCAGTAGTTTTAGATCATCCATGTATAGCAAATGTGTGATTTTGTGTGGGTATGTTCCAGAAATATTATATCCATAATTTGTATTATTTAGCATGTTGGATAGTGGGTTCAGAGCAAGACAGAACCAGAAAGGACTTAATGAGTCTCCTTGGTATATTCCACGCTTAATCTGTATTGGCTGTGATGTGATGTTATCTGAATTTGTTTGAATATTAAGTGTGGTTTTCCAGTTTTTCATTACTATGTTTAGAAACTGTATCAATTTAGGATCTACTTTGTATATTTCCAATATCTGTAGTAACCATGAGTGGGGTACACTATCAAAGGCTTTTTGGTAATCAATGTATGCGTAGTGTAGCGACCTTTGTTTAGTTTTAGCTTGATATGTCACCTCTGTATCTATTATCAGTTGCTCTTTACATCCTCGTGCTCCTTTGCAGCAGCCTTTTTGTTCTTCATTTATAATTTTGTTCTGTGTTGTATGTGTCATTACTTTCTGTGTAATGACTGAAGTTAATATTTTGTAGATTGTTGGTAGGCATGTTATGGGGCGATATTTAGCTGGGTTTGCTGTGTCTGCTTGATGTTTAGGTTTCAGATAGGTTATTCCATGTGCAAGTGTATGAGGGAATGTGTATGGGTCTGCAATGTAACTGTTAAATAATTTAGTTAGATGTGAATGTGTTGAGGTGAACTTCTTTAACCAGTAATTTGCTATTTTATCATTTCCAGGGGCTTTCCAATTGTGTGTAGAATTAATTGCTCGGGTGACTTCATGTTGCAAAATTATCACTTCAGGCATTTGTGGTATCATCTTGTATGTGTCTGTTTCTGCTTGTATCCACCGTGCATGCCTGTTATGTTGTACCGGGTTTGACCATATGTTGCTCCAGAAGTGTTCCACGTCTGTTATGTTTGGTGGATTGTCTATTTTAATGTGTGTGTTATCTATTGTTTGGTAAAATCTCTTTTGGTTTGTGTTGAATGTTTGGTTTTGTTTCCTTCTATTTTCACTTTTTTTGTATCTTCTAAGTCGTTTGGCCAATGCTTGTAATTTCTGCTTCTTTTCATCTAATTGCTCTATTGCTTCTTGTTGTGAGATTTTACCTAACCTTTTTCATTTTTTGTCTGATATTTCATTTCTTATAAATTGTGTTAGCTGTCCGATGTCTTTTCTCAGTTTTTCTATTCTGATCTGTAGCCTGTGTTGCCATGCTGGTTTTGTGGGTTTCTTCTGTGTGTTGGTTTGTTCTGATCTCTGCCTAGTGTGTATATTTAGCGTAGTGAGTGCTCCTATATAAACCAGTAGTTGTAACTCTTCCATAGTTGTATTTTCATTTATTTTGTTGTGTATGATTGTGTTGATAGTTTTTATTGTTGTTTCGACTTGTGGGTTATTTGGCGGTCTATGCAAGAATGGTCTGATGTCTGTATTTGTGTCTTTGTATTCTATATATGTCAGCTGAAATTTCTCTTCTATATCTAACACGTGTGTCTCTTCGTGTTCTATTTGTGCTTGTTCTGGTGGCTGTCTTAAGATTTCGTTTTCCTCTGACTGTTTAATTGATGCGTGTTGTTCTTTGCTTGTTTGCTCTGGGATGTTTGAGTCCATTACTGTATTTTCTTCTTCTTCTGATTGCACATTATTTTGTTCCAGTATTTGTTGTACTTGTTGTTTGATGTTTTCTAATTCTGACTGGGGTATCCTGTTATTTTTTATTATTACACGGATCTGATCCGGGTATCTGGTAATAAATGTTGTGTATACTTGTGATCTGTATCCAGTTGTGTTGGTTCCTAGGTTTGTTGCTTGGTAATAACAGAACATGAGGTGTCGATTAACTTCATCTGACCATCTCATCCTCTGTCTTTGTTTTCCTTCTAGGGTGGTTGCAGGAATCATATCCTGCAAAACACCTCTGTTTGGATTTAAATCATTTTCCAGTTGGCTAGCAGTGTCGTTACCACTGTGGGCGGGCATAGGGTTCAGACGTTTTCTTTTCTCAGACGTTATGTGTGGTCAAAAATGGAAAGTGACGCGGACCTTGATCAAGCGTGACTTCCTTTTAACTGTACGGTATATGGTATATTGCATTTAGGAACTTTCGGGTGATTGAACATGTATCAATAATTACTGATTTCTGTAGTTGTATATATAAGTTTGGATGTAGCTGTATTGCATTGATGTACTGGAGGATATTGTGTGGTATGACTCCTGTAGTTGATAGTATAATTGGTATAATGTCAACTTTATCCTGATGCCAGATGTCCTTGACTTCCTCAGCCAGTTGGATGTATTTTTCAATTTTTTTTTCCTGTTTTCTTTTGTATATTTGTTGTATTGGGTATTATTATTAATACTATTACTAATGTATTTAATGGCTCTTCTTCTTCTTTGCTTATGATCTCCAGCATGTCTGGACCTGCACAAGTGGTGACAACCTCTGGTGTGTCTGGACCAGAAGCGGCCTGCAGCATGTTGGGACCTGCACAAGTGACAGTGACTCCTAGCATGTGGGATCCTGTAGCACACTTGGTCAGCATGTTGGAGCAGGACTCTTAGTACTATGCCATTTTTACGTAATATTTTCGTTGTGTGAGTTTTTGATTGGTTTTTTTGACCTTAAGTTTTATTATGGCCCATTTGTGAAGAGTTTCACACCTGTTAAACATCACACACAACTTTCAGTGCACAGTATACATCGAGAATAACTTACATCAACAAACAGTTACAAAGATGTTTTTAGATGCCTGAATCTAAAAAACATCTTTGTAACTGCTTGTTTATCTAAGTTAACAAGAAAACAAAAGCAAGCAGATCTTCACACATCGAAAACATTACGTAAAAATGGCATAGTACAAAGAAAAAACAAATGAAAATAGGAATTATTTCCTGAAACATGTCATGTAAAGTATGAATAAAAGGATATTGTGACTGGTTGCAGAAAAGTTATTTATAAACAAACCCATAATAGTATATCATGTGTGATACGAGACGTGTTAGAGGAAGTGATGATATTCTCAACAAACTGCTGGTCAAATGACACGTTCTGGAATGTAGCTAGTGTGGACCTGAAACAAAGTTTCAAAAATGTTAGTGGGATTAATGTGCTTGACAACGTGTGTTTGGAACATGACACTCAATATGCAGAAAGTAAAGATCTCCCAGGATGTCATACTGCACACTGAATTTCAGCTGATAAAGCCAAGCCAGTTCATGCAAGAAGAGATTTTGGCATAGGACAGCATATTGTAGTATTTGCATTCAAAAATACCATGCACAGTATAATTAAGTTCGGTTTGGGGATAATTTCAAGTAAGTTATGAACACAGTACATCATACACTAAAGAAGAAGAAGAAGAAAATGATGACAAAGAAGAAGAGGGAGAAGGAGTGTTTAAAAAACAGTATCCTGGAAGCCATGTATGCAGCTAAAATAAGTGCTCTGAAGCGTAGAGGAGTGATTACAGCACCCAGAGTTCTGCCATTACTCAAGACGTCAGTTTGAATTATTCCCTTCCTCATTCCAGTCCTCACAGGTATCTCTGCAGTTGGTTCTCTGGCTGGTGGTGCTGTAGATATTGCTAGGACAGTCAAAAATGCACATTACTCTCAGGAGCAAATAGAGGACCAAGAAGACATGACTGCATGATGGAAGCAGCAGCTATTGGGAAAGGGCTGTATCTGGAACCATTCAAGAATAAAAAAGTGGCTTAGCCATCCTACCAGACAGAGCGCTTACAAATACAGATTTGTTTAACTTTGTTAGAAAAAGATTCCATATCTGATGATTCTGTGGTGTGTGTTTATGCAGGACACATTAGTGAAGACTACATGGAAATCCAGTGAATGTGGAATTGTGAATTTAGATGTTTCTGTAGGTCCTGGAACCCACTGGGTGGCGTATGTTAAAAAAATACAAATAATGTCACTTCTGACTCATTTGGTGACATGCAACCCTTGGAAGAGTTACAACGATAATTCACCAGCAGAAGACAAGTGTTCTATAATTTTCAGCACTACCAAGACTTCAATACTTACCTATGTGGTAAACTGTGCATCAGGTTCCTCCTGATGTTTACAAAGAAGGATATATAAGGAGGTGCATTAAGCACCGATTCGCCAGGTGAGGTCAGATGCAATGTCATATACTCTACATTTAAAAGAACGATGATAAGTATGACATGCGAATTACTTACCACAGATTGATTTAAGCACTGGAGATTGGTGTGTTGCAGTAACTGGGCTGAAGACATAAAACTGTATCCAAAATATCACAGAGGCTAATAATAAACTGCATTTGGAAATTAATGGTAGAAAAGACACTGTCAAAATAGAACCTCATGCATATGGAATTGACAATTTAAAGGAAGTTTTAAGACAGTCTGGAAAAGGGATAGAGCTATGTGCAAACATCAATACACTTTTGTCTGAAATAAGGGTGGTGAATGCAACAGATGACTTTAACAACAAAAATTCAGTAGGACAACTACTGGGTTTTACAAAAGGGCAGGTTTTGAAGAAGAGTTCTAATAAATTTTACAGATCTGATCAGACTGTGGATGTACTCCCCGTCAGTTCAAGCCCTGTCAAGTGTAACATTGCAACAAGCTCCTATCTCAACAACAGACTGATTCATACAATTTATGGATTCTTCTCGTCAGTTGGATTGGTGTATAAGATTTCCGAGACTCTCATAAATGCTATATAGTTTCCAGTGACAGTTCAGACATTGGACTGTCTGCAGCTGCATATTGTGGACCACAACAATTAACTTGTTGATTTGTGTGGTGAGAACATTATTGTGTGACTACATCTAAGACAGGCTGGGTGCAATTTATAAAACCAATGTACACAACCCACAGTGCAGCGCCTCACGGCAGAACTGCACGGTGATAACATTGGTGAACTTCAAATTTCTTACATCAGTAGGCCTGAGACCTGCAATGAGGTCGCTCACTATAACGATCTCAGTAAAATATGATGAGTGAATTATATGCCAAGAATACTTTTCACATAAACCTTATGCTCCAACCACATTTAACAAGACTCATGAAATTAGGGTTGTCATCCAGCACCAAGATGCTTTAACCCTCCCATGCAAGAGTTTCATGTATTTATATGGGGTATTTAGGAAAAAAAAAAGTATAGTTCTCTCATACTGGAGTCAAAGCTTACTCACAATGCTTTAGCATTCCTACTTCAGGAGATGTGAACTTAATGAGACTGAGTGTACACATAATGCAGGCATCTCTGTCTCGCTCTCAGCTTTGAGAGTTTTACAAAATGCAGGATGGTTCGCAGACAAGCCAGTGGGTAGGACAATGGAAGAGTACAAGAGATTTATTGCATGAATACCTGCAAAACTGCTTGCGGAATACTTTGAGGACATGCAATTAATAATAACAGGAAGTTATTCTGGGACAGAGTGCAACAGACAACAACTCCATACTTTCAAGGAACCCAAGAGGAGAACTAGATCACCATGAATACAACAATATGGGAAACGCCTCACATCAATGTAGCAGACATGGAGTGTTTCAAGCTTTTAAAAGTTCTGAATGCTGTTGTATATCAGCCATTAAATTTCTGTTCATGGGAGCTTTTTCAATACCCAGTGCTGCTGACAGCAATCATACAGACATAAGCTATTAAAACATCTGTTCAATTGGAGACACCCAGTTTCATCATACTTGCGTTTCAGACTGATAGAAAGGGAATATAGCAAATGATTCCACTACATTTGATAGTTGCAAGTTAACTAATAACTGGGTCTCTTTGAATTTGGAATTGTATCTATATGACAATTTACTACTAGAGTGGGACGAAAATGAGTATAGCATTTGACATGTATGTGAAGTTCCATGCTTCTTGCTATGAGGGTGTTACAGAGGAAGGATGTCTACTCAGCCCACAAAAATTTGTGGAGCTGACTCTAATCATCATAACAGAGTGCTCAAAACAGAATGAGATAATTAAATCAGGACCAATAGATGTATGAACTAAATTTTAATCTTTGGAAATTTTACCAGAATGCTCTGTGGCATATGCTCTAGTTCTACATCGCCGTGTGATTAACTGTAGTCCCGTTGCTGGTTTTGTGCAGCGATGTTTGGGGCACACAAGCCCTGGCAAAAAATATTCACAATTTTTTCAATAGGTTGCATTGGCTGAAAATATTCACAAGTTTTTTCAACGGACTTGGGGGTTAAATATATCAACACGAAAAACTAATCAGACTTGGATGATTAGTGGCCCGTGAAACTTAAAAACTATTCTATTTAGATTATGTGCAGGGACTATTTACAAGTGTAGGCATTTTGAAGGGCTATTTACAACTATGCGTTATGTCCGCACACACGGTGTATATATGTTTTATACGATTTTTGGTCTGTTTACACTATCACTGCATGTATTTTTACAAGTGCACAACTATGCCGGTACATGTGATGTGCATATATTTTACACAATTTTTGGTCTATTTATATTACCACTGCACAAGTGTTGTGTATGTATGTATATATACAAGTGCATGACTATGGCAGCACACATGGTATACATATATACTTACACTTAAAAATACAGGGTGATTCAAAAAGAATACCACAACTTTAGGAATTTAAAACTCTGCAACGACAAAAGGCAGAGCTAAGCACTATCTGTCGGCGAATTAAGGGAGCTATAAAGTTTCATTTAGTTGTATATTTGTTCACTTGAGGCGCTGTTGACTAGGAGTCAGCGTCAGTTGATGCTAAGATGCCGGCCGCTCAACAGAAAGCTTTTTGTGTTATTGAGTACGGCAGAAGTGAATCGACGACAGTTGTTCAGCGTGTATTTCGAACGAAGTATGGTGTTAAACCTCCTGATAGGTGGTGTATTAAACGTTGGTATAAACAGTTTACAGAGGATGGGTGTTTGTGCAAAGGGAAAAGTTCTGGACGGCCGAGAACGAGTGATGAAAATGTAGCACGCATCCAGCAAGCATTTGTTCGCAGCCCAGGAAAATCGACTCGCAGAGCTAGCAGAGAGCTGCAAATTCCACAATCAACTGTATGGAGAGTCCTACGAAAAAGGTTAGTTATGAAACCTTATCGTCTGAAATTGGTTCAAGCATTGTCTGCAGCTGATAAGATTAAAAGAATCGATTTCTGTGATTTTATCCTTGCTCAAATGGAAACAAATGAATCTTTCGTTTCAAAGATTGTGTTCAGTGATGAAGCAACTTTCCACACTAACGGGAATGTCAACCGTCACAATGTCTGTATATGGGGCTCTGAGAATCCGCGGGAAACAACTCAGTATGAATGTGACTCGCCTAAGGCGAACGTTTTCTCTGCCATTTCAGCCAATAAAGTTTCTGGTCCCTTTTTCTTCGAAGGTGCTACTGAAACTGGACTACAGTATCTGGAGATGTTAGAGAATTGGCTGTTCCCTCAGCTCGAACAAGAAGCACAACAATTCATATTTCAGCAGGATGGAGCGCCACCACATTGGCACTTATCTGTCCGTAACTACCTGAACGTCAACTACCCGAGGCGATGGATCGGCCGCCAGGCAGCCCATGACAGAGCACTTCATCACTGGCCTCCAAGAAGCCCTGATCTTACCCCCTGCGATTTTTTCTTATGGGGGTATGTTAAGGATATGGTGTTTCGGCCACCTCTCCCAGCCACCATTGATGATTTGAAACGAGAAATAACAGCAGCTATCCAAACTGTTACGCCTGATATGCTACAGAGAGTGTGGAACGAGTTGGAGTATCTGGTTGATATTGCTCGAGTGTCTGGAGGGGGCCATATTGAACATCTCTGAACTTGTTTTTGAGTGAAAAAAAACCTTTTTAAATACTCTTTGTAATGATGTATAACAGAAGGTTATATTATGTTTCTTTCATTAAATACACATTTTTAAAGTTGTGGTATTCTTTTTGAATCACCCTGTATTGTCACTATGATGAACAGGGCACACCATTCCACATACGCACACTATTCACACTCACTCTCATTCTCTCTCATTCACATCACTCTCATCAGGTGAATAGTGTGAGTACAGTCGAGTTTCAGTCCTGTCCTCACAAATGATCTGCTTATCACCATGAGGGGATAGATCGATTTTAGACTGCAAAAGAGTGTACACCTTGTGCCTTCACAATTGGATACTAGTTTGCTGCACCATATGCTGTGGCTGTGGTGGAGCACCACAAACACTGCTGTGCAGATGCACACCATTTCCCTGCCTCTGGATGGCACCTCCCAGCGTGCTGTATACATATATTTTGGATCTAAGACCCACAAACTCAAGAATGAGCAACCAATTTGCCTCGGATTTCATTAGGCCTATAACCTTCTCGTTCTGTGGAACAGTACCATAAGGATCATCGACTGCATAGGAAGATTTGTCGAATGCGTTGGTATGACACTTCATTATTTTATGTGGATCACTGCCCTTCACTCAACAGATGATGCTATCTGCATCCATATAAAGTGACTTTGGATCAGCGACATTAATTTTTGCAAACCCATAATGGAATTGGTACATGTGGAGTTTAGACAGGTCTAATATGCACATACTCACATAGACAGGTTCAAGAACTGTGGTCTTTACCATCTCCCAGCAATAAAGTTCTTACTGAAGATAGTGACCTGCTTAAAATTTGGTCTGGTAATACACTTCCTTGCGCCATAACGCCCATCCCACTGTGTTCCAATAGGAATTACGCAGTGTTTTCTCAAATTCTTCATTGTCTTGCCGAAAATCACATTATTCATCAATTTCAGAAAATCTATTTCGAAATAATTCTTTGTTGAAACCCTTTTCTCGATATTTAAATCAATATGCTCCTCCAACAAGGTTGATTGCTTGAAGGAGATAGTGTGGGCGATTCCTACCAGTTCCATTCCTAAGCTGAGACACTGCTAGAGGTTTCTGTAATGCATGATGTGTCTCTGCTTATTCCCCAGCGTTATCATCAGTTTGCGGATGGAGCCTCTTCATGGAACTAATTGCTCTGGACATAGTGGCAAATCACTGTGCACATCACGCAAGCTAATAGGGTATCTAACAGGGTAACCAACCATACACCAGAATCAGGCACTGCACTACGGACATTTCTACCTAATCCATTGCATTCGTTTTCAGACAGCCACTGAAATTCGCCAATTGGAAACAATTGTTCCAATACATCCCCATACAAGTTATTCACATCCAACTACATGATGCAGCTCAAATCAAGGGATACCTTGAACCTCTTGTCCATCCGTGGGTTATCTGCCTTGGTGTGACCATGGACTTATTGGCAAAGTCCTCCACAGAGCCTTCACTCAAGGAAAAGAAGCATGTCAAGTTTGGTCAATAGTTTAATGCCTACTTTCGTTTTCTTGGGTATAGGCTCCCAAGACATCCCAGGTGCTGTGTAGTGAATGGCAGAGTCTAGAGCATATGTGGCTGTGCATACAGTCTGGAATTTCTCAAAAATATCAGCAAGTAAACACACATCTGTGTCCATAAACAGTTTCGCATACTCTCCTAAAGTGTAAATGTTAAACTCGTGGCATACATTCACAGCATGCTCATACTCTGCATCTGATATGGCATCTTATGTAAGGTTACTGTCGAATGCAGCTCTGTGGGGCAGTCTGGTTTTGTTGAGTTTTCCCATACAATTCAGATACTCACATGGGAAAAACCCCTACCTGTCACAAGTTGAAACTTTATGTCATTGGAATATGCATCTTGAGTAATGTGCATATCATCCTGAGGGAGAGTTTCAAGAAGTTCCTAGAGTGGTGCCTACATAAAATGTAACGAGTCCAGGAAGCAGACCATAATTCTTGGCATCATTCATTTGGAGAATGAAATATATTCCTAAACACTCTCAGGCACGACACTGACCTTGTCATTCTTAATACCGAAATCAGTCAAGTGCTCAGTAAGAAAGTGAGCATCATAACCACTCAAATTGTGCAAAAAGACGGATATGTATCGTGGTAATTTATACTTCAGGTTGCATATGTTATGGGTGGCACCGCAGAACTTCCCTGTTAGATGGCAATGGTCCCTATGAAGAGTTTCCGCTTTCCAATCTAATGGCTGCCCAGTGAAATGACAGCAACTGCCTTCTTGTACAAATCATCATTCTTGTTCGAGTTGGTCATGGGAATGTTGGTGCTGAAAAACCTATTAATCTTCCATCAAAGTTTTTCGAGCTCAGTCAGCAGCCAAATCGCAGGATTATCCCTGACATATGATTTGTGATGGCTAAGACTCGAATCATATGAACAAACAGCCTTATACGCTACCACATATGGTATGTGATTTTCTGTGAAGATGGTATGTGAAGCTGTAGAACTGCCTTCACTGCATGTCACAGGAGGAGGAGGCATTCAAAGTCAGCGTACACTACAAAAGAGCAACGCTCTTGATGTTGGGAATTCTTAATCTTTAACCTCAGTTGGCATTACAACACATATGGGTTTCCTGGTAGAGCAATCCACAATAAGCTTTGCTAATAAGTCACTTGTGGAAAAGGCATTGAGGCATCTTAGGCGAATGTGCTGTTTATGTCCTTGTTTACTGAGTTGGGATGAAAGTAGTCATGACATATCCCTGATCCAGATGTAGTGACTATTATTATCCCCATCGGAGAGTAGCAGCATGTTTACAAGCCTCTTATACTGACTGGCAAATTCAGAAAAATGAAGAGGTCTTGCAACTTTCTCTGTAACTTCACCATTTTTATTTTTCTTGTTGTCCTTCAGGCTATAAATATGAACTGATATCCGGATATTCTGTGCCTCAAATTCAGGATTGCCTGGATCTTAATAGGGAACTTGATACTGTCAAAGTTATAGCATTGACGAATGTCAGTATCTCTGCCATATTGAGATGTACACTTCAGATCTTTCTTATAATTTCTTTCACAAACCAGGGTTGACTATGCAAAATAATACTTGTCTTTTTTGTGGATATTAATACATGCCTTCTTATCAGCTGTATCCTTAGGAAGCTTGATATAGCTGGCGCCCCAATTTATTGGATCAAAGACATGCCTATGTATGTTGATGTGTAGTACTTGGCTGAGTGCTTTACCTGGACACTAACTTCCATCTTGGTAAACTTGGCGGGTATAGCACTCAAGAAGGTGGAATCATGAAACAACTTATGGACTGAGATGCCCTACGATACCATGCGATCCCTCCCAATGTACAACATGCTTGTCTCCTCAACACTGGAGTCTTGTTTGCAGGTGGGGGGGGGGGGGGGATATGAGGGCTTACAACATAGCACCACTCAGCACGTTATGGCATGGTACTATGGATCATTAATGATTTTGAGGAGCTCAGTTTCCAAAACAGGAAGGTATGCTTTCAGAAAATCAATCGGTCCTCTATACGAGAAAACGAGATGCACTCCTCAAATGAACCCTCAATCATTTCATAGTTTAGCTATGATATTGTGTTACTAACCTGGCGTCCATCTATAAAAGAATGGGAGAGGGAACTGACACTAGCCACATGATCACCAAAACCATCACTATGACTATACTATATCCAGAGCATCAATGACGCTGGCTGCAGTGAGGAGGATGACACCCAATGAGGTGCTCCATTCTTCTGCAGATATCTCGGGTGGGATGACACTCGATCTGCCCAGTGTGAGCATCTAGGGTGTGGAGATGGCTCCTGTGTGGGGGGACAATGCATGTCAGCAATTCCTAGCCCTGACCCAGTTGGTGGTATCGTCCTAATGACTGGGCAGAGCATGGCCTGAGCGGTGTATGTCTGTGAGCCATTTGCCATCTGCAGTCACCATAGTGACAGCGCAGGTGAGGCAGTGGTGGTGAGGGTGACACCTGACCTGTTTTCCTGCATGTTGGAGGCCAGAGCAGGGCCACAGTGACACCAGCAGCAGTGGGGCTGAGAACAGCTCGGATGGTGGTAGCTGAGGTGGCTGTGGAGCCATTAGCCTCATCCTGGCAGGCGAGGCACGCTGCACAGGTCTGAAATTTGGCGACACCGTCTTCACCTGCCCCAGCACCAACATCATAGCATACTGCGGGAATGGTGGAGGGGAAGCTCGCATACCCAGCCATGTTGGCACACCAGCTATAGAGAAAGGATATGAAAAATCAGTACACTTGTCATAAACTTGGCTGCCACTGCAAAGAAAGAAAGAACACTGGTTATAGGTACTACAGACATAATAAAGATGGGTATATAAATTACAGAAATCTCCCTGCCTCCATGATGATATCACATCCCCAAGCTCTGCAATGGCAGCCACCTCCGCCCACTCAGGTGATTCGGTATCATGTGACTGCAACTCTCGCTCCACCTCTTCCAACCATTCCAGCATCACAGTGTCAGAACTGGTAGATCCATTTATCAAGCTTCTCACAATCTCCTATTTATACGGAAGCAACAGACTGATTTAGGGGGGAAAAACTATACTGAGGAGGCAAACTATCGCTCATTAATTTCAATACACAAAATAAATGACATTTAGTTCTCTGTAGATAAAGTCCAATTCCATGGTCATGGTTGAGGAAGCAAAGTAATGGTTCAACAGTTATACACGTCATGATTTTTGTTCGTGCTCATCGAGATACAATAGTACCCAACAAATAATGTTGTGTACATAACCTTTATGTACCTATCTGATACTTTTTTTACCTATTTGCCGACGGGCGTCGCATTTGGGGCACCTGTGTTGTTTCCTGTAGTGATGTGATGTCCGCAGCGAACGGCAAGCATTGCTACAATACATAACATGTGGTTCCTGCACGTCAGTTCCTTCATGACATTGAAGTGTGGACATCGCTAATATGGCTCCACGAGTGGAGATATCCATAGAAAAACGAGCTGCAATTGTAGCACTTTGCCAAGCAGGTTTATCTATTCGCCAAATTGTGAAACAATGTAGTGTGCCTATAGCGAGATTGCAATACACCCTTCATCTCCAGAAGACAACAGGTAACCGTAGCAATAAGGACATGCCACGACCAGGACGACCTAGTAAAACAACTAAAAGTGATGATAAATATATCAGAATTACCAGTAAGAGAAATAGATTCAAAACAGCACCCCAAATTCGTGCAGAATTGTTAGAAATGAACACGACAACAATATCTGTTGTAGCAGTAAAAAGGAGGCTGACTGAAGCCGCCTTGAATGGATGTGTCACAGCAAGAAAAACCCTTCTAAGGCCCATAAATAAACAGAAGAGACTTCAATGGACTAGAAAACATAGTAACTGGACATCAGAAGATTATAAAAAGGTGTTATTCATCGATGAATCGAAGTTCGATATTTTTGGAACCAGAAGGAGAATATTTGTTTCCCGATTTGTAGGGGAAAAGGTAGCCCAGCAGTGTGTTCCACCTACACTTAAAGCGGTGGAGGTTCTATTATGGTTTGGGGATGTTTTGCCAGAGATAGTGTTGGCGATATTGTGAAAATAGAAGGACATATCGATCAGAAGCAGTACCACCACATACTTCAATATCATGCAATACAAAGTGGTTTGCGCTTAATAGGGTAAGGGTTCACCTTACAACAGGATAATGACCCAAAACATTGGTCAGCATACTGCATGAACTACATTGTATCAAAGGAAAAACAGAAAGTACTGAATGACGAGGTATGACCATCTCAAAGCCCTGATTGTAATCCCATTGAAATGGCCTGGGATGAAGTGGACAGACTGATCAGGAAAGTTAATATATCTAGCAAGGAACGTGTCTGGAATATTGTTAAGGATGTGTGGAACCATAGAGATTCACAATACCTACAAATCTCCAGAATGAGAATTTCACTCTGCAGCGGAGTGTGCCCTGATATGAAACTTCCTGGCAGATTAAAACTGTGTGCCGGACCGAGACTCGAACTCGGGACCTTTGCCTTTTGCGGGCAAGTGCTCTATCAAGTGAGCTACCCAAGCACGACTCACGCCCCGTCCTCACAGCTTTACTTCTGCCAGTATCTCGTCTCCTACCTTCCAAACTTTACAGAAGCTCTCCTGCGAAACTTGTGGTCCGGCACACAGTTTTAATCTGCCAGGAAGTTTCATATCAGCGCACACACCGCTGCAGAGAGAAAATCTCATTCTGGAAACATCCCCCAGGCTGTGGCTAAGCCATGTCTCCGCAATATCCTTTCTTTCAGGAGTGCTAGTTCTGCAAGGTTCGCAGGAGAGCTTCTGTAAAGTTTGGAAGGTAGGAGACGACATACTGGCAGAAGTAAAGCTGTGAGGATGGGGCGTGAGTCGTGCTTGGGTAGCTCAGTTGGTAGAGCACTTGCCCGCGAAAGGAAAAGGTCCCGAGTTCGAGTCTCAGTCCGGCACACAGTTTTAATTTGCCAGGAAGTTTCATATCAGCGCACACACCACTGCAGAGAGAAAATCTCATTCTGGAAACATCCCCCAGGCTGTGGCTAAGCCATGACTCCGCAATATCCTTTCATTCAGGAGTGCTAGTTCTGCAAGGTTCGCAGGAGAGCTTCTGTAAAGTTTGGAAGGTAGGAGACGAGATACTGGCAGAAGTAAAGCTGTGAGGATGGGGCGTGAGTTGTGCTTGGGTAGCTCAGTTGGTAGAGCACTTGCCTGCGAAAGGTAAAGGTCCCAAGTTCGAGTCTCGGTCCGGCACACAGTTTTAATCTGCCAGGAAGTTTCACCTACAAAAACTGATTGACCGCATGTTTCGAGTTTGTGAGGCAGTCATTAAATCCAAAGGAGGATACTTTGACGAAAGTAAAATATAATGATTGTGATTGTATTATTTATGTGGAAGTTAATATAATTATATTTTGTGAGAAATAACGGTGATTTGTGTTCTAAATCTGAAATACCAGGGCATATTGAAAGTAATGAGCTGTAGTGTAAACATAAAAACGTTCTCAAACAAGAATATGTACTTATATGACCCAGCGGTGACGGAAAGTCATTTATTGCAGGAGGCTGCCCCGGATGGCCTCTTGCTGCTGCTCTCTCTCTTGGCCACCAGCTGCTGGTTGAGCTCAGCCAGCATCTGGGGTGTGTATGCTACAACAACAAGAAGAAGAGTTGCCTCATGCTATAAAATCTAAACACAAACTACGAAAATATACTACGAAATCTAAACACAAACTACGAAAATATATTACGAAACCTGAAGACCAACTACGAAAATGTACTGCGAAATCCGATGAAGAACTACGAAAATATACTACAAAGTCTGAACACAAACTACGAAAATATAAAACGAAATCTGATCACGCACATATACATACATGGAATGAAAGGGTAGGACAGCAGACTATCACTGAAGTGTAGAAAGAGTCGCTTCCTACTAACCTACAAGTGAATTGATGCTGTGGAACTTACACACACACATATTTACATGGTATGAAAGGATAGGACAGCAAACTATTACTGAAGTGTAAGGACAGTTGCTTTCCACCAATCTAACAAGAGAATAGACGCTGTGGAACTTTTACACACATATACATACATCATATGAAGGGATAGGGCAGCAAACTACCAATGAAGTGTAGGAACAGTTGCCTCGTTCAAATGTAGAACGAAATAAATGCTGTGTAACTAGTACACACACATACTTACATGGTATGAAGGGATACTGCAGCAAACTATCATTGCAGTGTGGGAAGAGTTGCCTCCTGCCAATCTAAAAATGAAATAGCTGCTGAAGAACTTGTAAACACACACACACATTCATGACACATTGTATGAAAATATATACTTGCATGGCAATTCCTCCAAGTACTGCATTTGGCATTTGGCAGCGCCACTGGCACTGCTGCTTGCTGCCCACTTCATTGTGCTAGATGAGATCACTAACAATGATGAGGACAAAACCACAGATTGGAGCAGGATGAGGATGACTGTGGAAGGGATAGGGTTTAAATAGACTCAAAGCCCTCCCAATAATTTTGTGGGAACCAACAGGAGAAAAGCCAGATTTGCATTTGGGGAAGCGAGGATGGGAGGGGAGGGTGGGGAGGGGAGGATAGGGGTGTGGAGGGCTGGGGGATTTTCCAGAGGCGAGGGGGATGGGATGGGGAGAGGGGTGGGGAACCTATAACATCACAATTTTGAGCTCCCTCTGGTTGCAATATAGCGAACTAGTCCCTCAACAATTTCCAGGTGGGGGGAAACCCCAGGTGGCAGGTTCAGACACATCAGATATTGTTACATTCTCCACATGCAGAACGCAGCTGGAAAGACAGGGAGCGCCTTTGTCAACGTTCACCAGCTCTTCCTTCCCAGGAAATCAGGTGTCAGCTACATTAAGGCTGGGAGGGGAATTGTTTACATCTTTCAGGACTACCCACATACAGGACACAGGTGGGAAGACAGGATATGCAGCATTATTTGTCAGTAACATCAAAACTGGTTTAAATTCTCTGGGAGGGATATAGTTCACAAGGTCCGCATTACAGGAAAACCTGCTGTCAGTTACATCAAAGCTGATGCATAATCCCTGGTACCAGTGTTGTTCACAGTGTTGGCGCATATACAGAATATTTGAAGCATATTTTTAAGTGCCCATGTGTTCCAAGATTGTTAAACAGAAAGCAGCTTGGTACTTTTCGTCTGATTCAACATCAAAGAAGGCACCAGGGGTACTTCATTTGACCAGCGCTCAACAAAGGTTGCCAGGACTTCCATGCAATTATTGGGGGGTCACGGACAGCCAGTGAGCTGCCATCTGACAGTGAACAGGAGTCAGATGGCAGTTGGTATTACGGGGAACTAAGTTTAAGTGGCAACAGGTGCATATGGCAGGTTGGCAGTGCTGTGGCACCAAATCCTGTGACGAACTTAGTGCTGTGGCAGAAGGTACAGCCTGGTCTTGAACCCAAGGCTGCTGGTGGTAAAGCGCAATCGTCTTGCTGTTTGGTGTTGCCCTGGCTTCAGGGTGGTGCTGGTGGACTTTGGTGCCGAGAAGTGCTTCTACCTCAAAATTCTGTCATATTTATGTCGCTCTGAGGTGCATTTTTCCACTAAAATCTGGCACCTGGTCACATTACCCATAGCAAGAGACTTGCCGTGATGTCATGACATTGACCTTAACACTATGGTCATTACACCTGTGGGGTGCACTTTTCTGCTGAGTGTGGTTAGTCTCATCTTGCAATCCCTTATGTGTATGTCATACCGAACCACATGTCACCACATTGTGGCTACCAGCCTGTGGCTGCTAATGCAATATTTCACAATGGCTTTCTCATAACTTCTTATTACTTTTGCTAAAATACTTATTACTTTTTCTAAAAGACTTGGTAGTGACACCACACTGCCTCCCACCATGGAAAAGACCCAGTTCCTCAGCTCTTGCTTTGGGCTGATTCTCTGCTGAGGTTACCTTTGCACTTAATGTGTAAAACAAGTATGTGGTGCTAGATTGACTACTATACAAGTAGTGTATTAATCTTTTAAAACTCCATAAACTTATTTCTCGTCTCTTACTCGTGCTACTTAATCTTACATCATCTCTCAAGGATCCCTTGCACTGCTCATTACCTCAAATATTACAAAACACATTTCACTGTTAGGCTTCTTGCCATGCTTAAGCACAAAAGGCTTCTAACTATACAAATTAAAAATGACACTCTTCCCTTCCCAATAAAGTATTCTTAACATATATACTTCAACAGAACATTGTCTGGCTTCATTAAACTCTTACACTTGGCATCTTGTCTGTCTACCCAGCGGTTTTTTAACCCTTTGTTGTGGAACAACTTTCGCAACTTTGTCCTTGTTACAGGAGTTTTCCTTATGCTTCTCATGACAACATACTCAACAGACTATTGTCACTTGAAAACCACATACACCATTGTCATTCACAACACTTCGACAGGTACTCCCACTTAGTCCTCCTATTGTAGAGCCCATTAAAAACCGAATCCTCCTCGAAATGCTTGGCTTTCTGGTACTCCTGCTCACCCGAAAAACATCTTGGTGCCTGGTGGCACCATAAAATGCGAATTGCTTCTTGTGTATTTGTTCACAGTTTAACAGCTTTATTCTTATAAAATACCTCGTGACAGCTTTACACTGTCAACAGCTTTCTGTCGCTATAGGTTAACTTTGGCATGATATTCAGTCAGAACGTTTACTTTCAGGCTCACATTGCACCCTTCACCTACTTCATACTCGTCAAGTAGCCCATACCTTGGCTGTGCTGTAAACAGCTTGCTGTGCACGTCGGCTGCTTGTCCTGCAAGTCTGTGACACAGTACTTGCGTTCGCGCTACATCTTGAACTTCTGGTGTACACTCTTCAACAGATTCAGCTGTGTCTACTTGATCATATGCTCAACGAACTCATCTCCTTTTACTTTTCCTCCATTCACCTTGCTTCTGAGAGAATGTGTATGTCTGTACCGCTTCAGCCACAACATCTGAAGCGTGGGTATCAACAACTTCCTGTGGATTTCCTGTAATATGTAAAATTGCAGCATCATTAACAGTTCCACTCATGACACAACAGTTACCGGCACATGCACTTCTCTGTGCATCTGGCCCAGGCTCTCTGGCCCTGACACAACACCCATAATCACTCAGTGGGGCAGATATCACCGCACTTAAATCACCCATGTTGCCCTCCCCATGCTCAATCACTTCAGTACAGTCCACAATCATTCTTTCTGCCACTAAATCTACCTCAGACTCGACAATTCCAGTGGATATTGGAGCTGGTGCACCTCATTCTCCTTAACTTCTTCGATGTCACAATTCCATGCCTTATGTAAATTCCTAGGAACTTGTATTATGACACCATCTGCAACTGAAAAGATCCTTCACCCATCTGTTATATTCTTCCCAGCTTTTTATAGGACTGATAAGTTCAACTACATTAATGATAGTTAGATGTTCTGCAGGAACATGTAAACTATCCACAAGCTTCCTCGTTCTCCCTTCTCTCTGCTTCCTCTTTTTCCTTTCTTTCCATTCTTTGCATAATCAACATATTCCTCAAATCCCAAGACCCGATTTCGATTTTCCAGTCCTCATGCTCTTTCTACAACTTTCCCCTTTACTCCAGGGTTTTTGTGATAAGTCATTTCCTACGCCTCAGCATCAAGTGCTTCTAATCTCTTATCCAGTTCCACCCTTACTGCTTGCAACATATCTACTTCGCCTCTTAAAATTTTAAACACTTCCTCTCTGGTAGCTTCTTGCGGTACTGACAAACCTGCTACCTGGCGTACTGACCACGACGTGATTCCCTGTAACCAATTAGACAAACATTAACGAAAAGAAACACCTAATCATGCAACTATCGACACTTTCTACTACTTTAAGTTGTTGAAGACCGAGCCATGCTCCTTGCTCGGCACAATACAAAATCAATTCATGAGAACATCTAACTATAACACTATCATATTACTCCTTGCTATAACTTAATTATTCTTGCCTGAGTGGCTGCTCACACGTATTGCTGTACACCGCAACAACGACTAAACTTAGCATCACCTCCTGAATCACGACTCATTGTTCATAGTTTATATACTTTTAATAAGCCACACCACTTTCTCATGACACCCACATTGCCCATATCAAGCAGGTGAAAACTAATACTTACATTTACGCGTACTCAAAATACCATCTGAGTTCACCTATCAGATACTGAATTTACAAGTGCAACTCAACGCCAGGCAACCACTGACTTGCCTGACCCCACAGTCAAACAAGAACAAGACGACTAGGACTGCACTCACCCAACCATGTGCTGACGAAGCTGCATCCTTAAGCCATGTTCTTCATTCACAGATGGTGGCTGTAGGCGTTGCTGCTCCCTCTGCTGTCACCAAACAGCATGGTGATGGATTCAAAGATCCCCTGCTGACACCACTCTGATGAGTGGCATCTTTTGCAGTGGTGAGGGAAGACTGTTGACACGAAGATTCGACACGCTGCTCCCTAGCAGTAGTCAGACAGTGGCTGGCACTGTGGCATTAAGTGCTGGGGAGGGAGTACAGTGTGGACAGCAGCAACTATGGACAGCAAGTTGGCATTGCTGTGTAATGACATTACAATAGTGTAGCAGAGAGTGATGAGAAGAGTGGAGATCAATAACACAGGTGGCACTCTATTTAATCATGTGAACCAAAACCTATCATATGCCGATGATGTATGTATCTCTCTAGAAGATTGGAAGAGCTGGAAGAAGAATTTCTCAGACTATAAAATGAGACAAAGTAGTTGGGGCTTCGAGTAAACGACACAAAAACACACCATCCCTTCACTTCCAGGAGAAATGCTGCGGTTACAGAGAAATACATGAAGTTGAATGGGGCAAACTATGAGAGATGTGAGAAATTACAGTACTTTGGAGCACTGGTAACTGATGATAACAGCATAACTGAAGAAATAAAAGCAAAGATTGCTGCGGGAAATAAATCTTACTGGGCCCTGTTTAAGATTATCCAGTCATGTAGCTTGAGCAGAAAAGAGTAATTACTGCTTTTAAGAATTTCACAGATTAGCTCAGTGTATCACAAAGATTATTACGGGTTCTGTAATCCAGCAAACTCAAAGCTCCATTCATATGTTTGTACTCCCCTCTCCCATAAATAACTGAGAGTTCTGTTCGAAGTTTCTTTGCTTCCAAAAAACTATAGTATTCAACACCAACGCTGAAAGCTGGAAGAGTAAGTGATGAATTACCCTTGTAAACCAGAGAGGCAGGAAATACGTGTCCAGTGAACTTGAATCTTTCTTTCGCTTCGCAACTTAAAACGTTCTACCTCATTCATGATACTCGTGCAGATCTGTTGAATTTTGAGTCACACCTTCCCTATGTTTGTAGTTTAATGCTCAAAAGCTATCAGCTTGGGCCAGTATCTCTTTTCTGTCGCTGTTTATGCAAAATATCCGTATGGATTGGAATCTTATGAACAACCGAAAATCACCAAATGAACCTTTTATCTTTCAAAGTCGTTACTAAGCTGCAGGCTTGTAGGACTGGCTTTTCATTAGATAGTTTTTCCGTATTGGTAATTTTATTCACGTACTAGTGCTTGATAATATCCTCCCTAATTCGAAAACAGTATTGACACTCCTTGACTGAAAATTTCAATGAACAGGCACTAAATATGGCAGCTGTTTTAGTATCGTTTCATTGAAGATTACTGTTCTTTGTGGAAATGCTGAAAAGGAGCTGCGAAGTCCCTTTCATTTGATGAAAAGCATTTGCACTTTTTTTTAACCTCAGGGGCTTTAGTCGTCAGTCGATTCAAGTGGTGACCATAACAATGAAAGTATGAAGCAAAAGTGATTTTGCAGCTCGCATCCGCATGTCCAGTCATGCTTGTGGTGTGGTGAGGACGTGTTGTCTGGTGTGTTTGAGCATGTCAGGGTCAGATGTTGCTGGGCTTACTCCTGGCTTCCTCGTCCACTGTCAGGTGGCTCGGGTGTGGCGTTTATACGCCAAAGCAAACGTATGTGTTTGCAAGCCCGGTGCAACACAAGTCGCCTTCGATACATTTTCGTCCCGCTCCGCCACTTTCGACCAAGTGAGGTAGCGCAGTGGTTAGCACACTGGACTCACATTTGGGAGGATGACATTCAAACCTGTGTCTGTCCATCCCGATTTAGGTTTTCTGTGATTTCTCTAAATCACTTCAGGCGAATGCCGGGATTGTTCCTTTGAAAGGACACCGTCAATTTCCTTCTTCATCCTTCCCTAACCCAAGCTTGTGCTCCGTCTCTAATGACGTCACTGCTGACAGGACGTTAAAACACTATTCCCCTCCTCCGCACTGTCGGCACTTACAGCCAGGGAATTTCAAAAGAGATAAATGGCGTGCTACATTTTCACATTTATAGAAAGCCCAAAATGCAAACGCAGTTTAACGAATGTATCCGTGGAGATAGCGCACACCTACAAACCTTTGCAGGAGCGGCCCCTGTGGTAATGTGTGACTCAGAAACATTGACAATGACTTTGGCAAAAGATAAGTTCCTGAGAAAATGGAAGGGAAAATATTAACGTTTAACTCACGAAGTGTGGTCTCTCAGACTTCGCGAAAATTTTCGAACTCGCTCTCCAAGACCAGTTGTTGTGAAATGCTTCTATACTCCGCCTACCCTCCTTAAATTGCCAAGCCTGCGATGTTTTGTTATCACCTTCTGTGTTTATTGTTTACACTTGTTATTGATAGGTGTTGGAGTCTCCTAGACCGCGCCTCATGAACTACGTACCTGTTTTCTTCAATACCACACTGTATAGCTCAAAATGTGTTGGCACGGATGTATCAATTTAACTTTCCAGAGTTTGATGAAATTGTTAGTCGGTCTATGGAGGAAGGTGTCAGTGATATAGTTCAAGAAATAAACAAAAAGACGACGATTTTACATTAGCCAGTGATCACAGTTCTGCTATCGAACAAGAGTGTCTTTCAGAGGAAGAACTTCAGGAAAGTTGTGATAGGAATCTGCCTGTTTCTTCAATGAAATACTTAAAGTGTCTGTTAAACTCGATTATGTTCTGGATGGTGATAAAAATGAAGTTCCCGGCAAAGAATGTCAGTGTGACAGACTTTCTTTTTGCACCTATTGAGTGGAATTTTTATGTGCAAATTTAAACCCTGGAGTTTAGTTTTATTTGGAAACTTACTTCCTACAGAGATTGTATAATTTTTCAGAATGTAAAATACAGTACTCTAACAGTCTATTTATGTGTACTATTCAAAAGAACAACACAAAATTATGTGCTTTTGTGTGATAAATAGTAAAATGCTGTAGGCTTTGTTTAGTGCAATAAATAAACTAGAAGCATTTAAACAATACTTAAATAATTGTAAAAATAAATGTTATATAGCATAAATTAAAAAATTCAAATGATTTTTGCCTTAAATCTCAGGTTGAACATAGAGGTCCCAGAGATCCCACCACATGATATACATTACAGAAAAGTCCCCTCGCAAGTTAAGGGTTAAGAAAGATTTTTGGAGTGGTGAGAGACAGGGCAGTGGAGAATACGGAAAACCAGGAATTGGAAGAACTATATGACTACGCTAACCTAGTTTCAGAAATCAAGAACAACAGATGAAGATGGTTGGATCATGTACAGTAAATGACAGAGGACTGATCTACCAAAAAGATCTTCAGAGGAAATCCAGGTGGCAGAAGGTGCAAAGGGAAACCACGGAAACAATGGCTGGATGATGTGGAAAAAGACTTGAGAAAGAGGGGAGTAAGAAGACCAAGGAAACGAGCAGACGTTCGTCAAGACAGAGAGACCAGGATCGTACATGGACACGGGCTGTAGCGCCAAGGAGTGAGTGAGTACATATTCAACGTAATGGGTCTGAATAAGACGTTTAGATTCTGCTAGACAATATTTATTAAAATCCCATTAGACATTGATAACGCTCAGAAAGAGATAAGCAGGTACAAAATTGCATGACCTTCCAACAGACAGGAAAAGAATAGAATATTGTTTTCCAGCGTAAAGCATGGTTCGTTCCTCCGTAATTCGTAAAGAAAATCGAACTAAATAACTTCGATGATCTGCCGGTATAAAACTACAGATACCAAATGACGGAATGTGCTACTCTTTGCCTTACTGAAATTAGAATTTAATTTGAGGAAAATTAATAGTTTTGAATACAGAGAAAAAACGCGTACTGTGGGAGTATTTGCTAATATGAGGAAGCTAGATTCTAACTAAAGTAATTGCTCTTCTCTGATGGGAAGTATCAGACCTTCGTTCTCACAGCGACTTAGGAATATAGTAGTGACAATAAGATTGTTACAGAGCTGAATACTGTCGAGAATAATTGATATTAAAAATGTAGAATTTCAAGTTTTTTTTGAGTATATGTACTTGTAGGGCTTTAATATCTGAAGTTGAGTAGCTGTTCCAACAATTTTCATATGATTATATTCTTGACAAAGTACTCTTTCATTCGCTATAATGAATTTTCCTTCAAACCGAACAGTGTAACTGTGAGGCTAGGTTTCTAGTGTAAGATGGCTTATTCCTAGTACGTGATACCATGGGTATCCTAATATGTGACAGTATCGCATATTATGACATGGAATATCACATTAGGGTAACTTTATCTCGCCACCCAAGTAGCTAGATTCAGACTTATATTTTTAAGTTACTAAGTGATCTGACAATTTTTTGAACTTTATGAAGCCACATGGCCATGAACCTGTTGTGCTAATACTTGGTGGGCATCATATCACATTCATGTGATACACAAAGCAAGAGAAAACTGTGTGCACATCATCTGTATATCACACCAGTCTACACTTCTTGTGTGGAATTCATGTGGCAGTTGGAAACGTATTATTTCCATGAAATAGAAACCTAGTGGGCCAATAACCCAGGTCAACTAGCAATTTCATTTTTGATGAAAAAGTTATTTGGAGTGGCCTACTTGAGGTCAGTAACAATAAAAAATGCTACACTAATGGGAAAAAATGAAACACCAAGAAGGAGTTGTATGGCATAAACTAAAGTTCGTAGGCGTGTTTCTACATCTGAAAGATGATGTCTATTCAGATTTCGCACCAGTCACATAAGTGTCGCACTAGTAGCGCCACTGTGAGGATGCCAATCAGATATGCTTTAAATACACGCTCTACATCTACATCTACATCTACATTTATACTCCGCAAGCCACCCAACGGTGTGTGGCGGAGGGCACTTTACGTGCCACTGTCATTACCTCCCTTTCCTGTTCCAGTCGCGTATGGTTCGCGGGAAGAACGACTGTCTGAAAGCCTCCGTGCACGCTCTAATCTCTCTAATTTTACATTCGTGATCTCCTCGGGAGGTATAAGTAGGGGGAAGCAATATATTCGATACCTCATCCAGAAACGCACCCTCTCGAAACCTGGCGAGCAAGCTACACCGCGATGCAGAGCGCCTCTCTTGCAGAGTCTGCCACTTGAGTTTATTAAACATCTCCGTAACGCTATCACGGTTACCAAATAACCCTGTGACGAAACGCGCCGCTCTTCTTTGGATCTTCTCTATCTCCTCCGTCAAACCGATCTGGTACGGATCCCACACTGATGAGCAATACTCAAGTATAGGTCGAACGACTAACGGTTGTGAGCGTTAGTTATCTTTGAGATTTGATGTGATGAGCTGATGTTAATCAAGAATGCCTTTGAGGTGACATAGAATGACCCCAGACAACCGCCATTTGCGACATCAGTGGTGTCAAGCAAGAGCTCTTTGGACGGCAGGGTGGAGGTCTGTTGTGTTTTCCAATGAAAGCTAGTTCTGCCTCAGTGCCAGTGATGGCGGTGTGTTGGTTACAAGGAGGCCATTTGATGGGCTGCAACCAACCTCTCTGCACGCTACACATACATTCATTCAGATCCACTGTTCATAATGCATTGAGTTCTTGGCACAGCCGACTCAGAAACATGATGTTGCACTTGATGTGGCCCCGATACGCATGGCTGCAGGGGCATGGAGACTACGGAAAGTCTATACTTGCACACATGTGGTGTCATTGGGACTCTAACGCAGGTCCTTGTGATAGACAAGCCCGATAATTTGGGAGGCTGTGTTTAGTGCTTAAAAGGGACACGCCATGGAGAAACACACAATGGAGATTGGCACAGGAGGCGATCCGGCCTCAACGCGGGACATGTTGGAGGCACAGACACATGACAGCCAGTTCAGGAGCTGTGACAAACAAACATCTCACCTGGAGATGACATTGCAACTGGTGAGGCTGCTCGCTGGAGATAGTGCCTGAGCAGGAGGCAGCAAATGGGACTAGTGCTGGCTACATCATGAGATGTGATGTCATTATGTTGTAGGATGGGTGTTTGAAATGGTCTCGGTAGCCAGTTTATGTGGCGTAATCTGCTCGCTGCTGTGGTAGGGGTGACCGGTGGTACTGTGTGGAGGGTGTACTGGTGGCTGCCTGGGCAGGGTGGGAGTAGGCTGAGGTGCACGTGTATGTATGTACGTATTAAACTGAGGACTTAGAAACGACAGAGAGGCTACATCCCACCATAGCCCTCAGTGGTTCACAACCCCACAACAGGCCACAGCAGTCCACCCATCCCACTGCTGCCCCACACCGAACCCAGGGTTATTGTGCAGTTTGCCCCCCTGTTGACCCCTCTGCCCGCCCCATCTCCCTCCCCCCCTCCCCCCCCCCAGGAACATCTCATACCAGACAAGTGTAACCCCAAATGTTTGGGTGGTGGTAGAATAATTAACAGCATACGCGTACGTGGAAATTGTGTTTGTGCAGCAACTGCTGACACAGTGTAACTGAACTGAGGCAGAATAGGGGAAACCAGCCTGCATTTACCAAGGTAGATGGAAAATGGCCTTAAAATTGGCGCACAGGACCTCGACACTAATCTGCCAGGTGAATTCGTGCCAGGGACTGGCACGCCTTCCAACTCAGGAAGCAGCGTGCGGCTAGTTGGGTGAGCTGAGGTGCACATGGTTGCATGATGACAGCTGGTGGCATCCATGCATCACTGGTAGCTATAGGTGCGGACTCTGCCTGACAGGTTGTGTGGGAAGTGTCGTCCATTGAGAGGTTCTCCTCTGGGTTGAAGAAGGGAATGGCTGCTGGAGCAGTCAAGAGATAAGCTGGCTTGACTTAGTCGATTGAGATTTTAGTCAGCTTGCTGTTACATTCGATCTACAGAGTCTTCTCATCACGGGCAATAATGCGGTGTGGTCCCAAGTAGGACAGCTTAAGTACATCTATGCACAACATAATATTTGTGCAGTGCTATAAATCAGCATGAACAATACATCAGTGTGTGCAGTCGGAGGATGACCAAGCTATTGTGGAGACATTCTGCCAGTGATGGGGCCGAGCCGTCGTGTCGCGGTGGTATCTTCTCCATGAATTCACTGGGGATCATGAGGGATTGACCATAGATGAGGTCTGCAGGTGAAACACCAATCTCATACTTTGGTGTTACTCACAGGATGACGAGTACATGCAGAAGTGCCTCCATCCAGGTGATGTCATGACACATAATGGATAATTTCAGTGTCTAATGGAACTGCTTGAACATGTGGTAGCTGGTCATTTGATGTAGCTGCACACCACACAGTCGGTCAATGTGCGTAAACAGCACACTGTCGAAAAGGCAGCCACAGTCTGTTGTTATGTGACTGGGGCAGCTGAAGCATATCACCAAGGTGTCGATGAAGGCAGTGGCGATAGTATCGGCAGTGATGTCCGCTATTGGCTCAGATCAGTGCATGAAATGGTCTACTATTGTCAGATACTGCTTGCCTTGGGACAGAGGAAGGGGGCCCACAATGTCCATGTGTACATGTGCAAAGTAGCATATCATGTCAGGGAAGGCGTCGATGGGTGCATGGGTATAACTCCCAACTTTGGCACACTGCCATGCAGCGCAGGTGGATGCCCATTCCTGGCAATCTTTCCAGAGTCCTGGTCAGACAAAGCACACAGCCACGAGAATCACAGTGGTGTTTACACCAAGGTGTATTAGCCTGCAGATGCAGTTGAATGTGCAGCACCAGAATTTCTCTGGCAGAAATAAGCGATACACATCTGTAGAAACGTTGCACCAAATCTTGCAGGAGGACCCTGGAAATGAGCACTAGTTCCAGTCATAGGCCACTGGAGGTGTTGTGATGGAAACTGTCCAGCTGGTCCTCACTCTCCTGTTCTTGGGCAAAGTCCTCAAAGTTCACAGGGGTGGAGATAACAGCACAATCACAGGATAAGCAGTTGATGATGATGTTGTCCACCCCAAAAACGTGGCGAATATCTTGGTGAACTGTGACACATACTCCAGCCATTATAGATGAGGCAGTGAACGTTTGATCTTGTTGCTCTGAAATGCGTGAGTTATCAGCTTGTGGTCGGTGAAAATATTGAAAGGGTGGGCTTCTACCAGTGAATGGAAGTATTTCACGACCTGGTATACTGCAAGCAACTTGTGATCGCATGCACTGCATGAGTGCTGCCGCACTGATAACTTACAGGCAAAGAAACCAATTGGTTGCCGGCTGTCGCCAACTCATTGTTGCAACATAGCAGTCTGGCTGCTGTCGGCAACTATGACTATTTATAAGGATGCCAGCCTCACTGAGGCACTGAAAGATGGTCATCAGGTGGCTGCAATGGAGCTCGGGCGACTTCAAGAACATGAGGATGTTATCAAGGTATGTGAAACAGCCTGGAAAGCCTCGTAAAACGTCGTCCAGAAAATGCTGCCAAGTCTGGGCAGCATTTCGAAGGCCGAACGTCATATAAACGCTCTTGAAGAGGCCAAAGGAGGTGATGATCCCTGTTTTTTGGTTTTTGTATGTCTTCCAGTGCCATGGGGATCTGCATGCACACCTTCATGCAATCGAGCTTGCTGGATATAGTCAAGCCCCCCATGGCGTAGCTAAAATCCAGCAGGTGCAGTAGCTGTCTCACACCATCCTTTAATTCAGTGCATGGTAGTCCCTACATTGGCACCACGAAATGTCCTTTCTTGATACTAATGTAAGGTGGAAGACCACAGACAGTCACATGACACCTTATCTCAGCATGGCCTCCAACTCAGCCTATGCTACTGCGAGACTATCAAGTGTGAAGCAACATGGGCAGCAGGAGGTAGGAGGGCCAGGCATGGTAATAATGTGGTGGACTGTCATATGCTTGACTTCCCTCAATGCCCTTGAAGGGCGAACAAGCTCCAGGAATTCCTTGAGGATGTCTGTGTAGTTCAGGAGCATGCCATGGGTTTTATGCTAAAGAACACTGCCTGCTGTCGCTGTCCCACCATCTTCAAACGCGTTGTGGAGTCGTTCACTTTGACATTTGCAATGTCACCAAGCAGCCTATAGTGGCTGTGGAACAGTCCAAGGTTCACATTCTGGCGATGAGTACTGTATGTTTTTATGACTGAATTGTTGATGCCATGAGACATGGAGTTTTGGCCTTCCTACAGTCTCTTAACATCGTCTGCGGGGAAATGGATAAATTCGAACCACTGCCGACGAGGTACCTCACACCCCTGCCCTGTTCTACTACAAACAGACACTCTCATCCTGCACTGCAGCTCAGTGTGTTGAGGCCCAGTCGCAACTAGCATCTGGGTGTGAGCATAATGAACAACACTTGGTTGCTTTGTTGCCAAAATGGGCATAGTACCAACAGTAATTGCTCAGAAGGGGGTTCCACTGTCAGAAGGGTACCATTAGAATGGCTGTTGCTGCATTTCCAATTGCACAGCCGGATCGTCTGTTGCCAGATCTGCTGTTGCTGAGATGTCTCTTGCCTTCTGGCTGTGGGTGCATCAAGAGATCAACCTGCATGGTAAGACTTGCCATCTGGACAGCCAATTCCCGCACTAGGTAGTGTAGGTTGGAGTCTGAGGCAGTGGCACCATTGCCAGTGCATTGTATTCCTAATTAGCTAAGTTTGCAAGTGTCCACATGCATATCTGTCTGTGTGGCTATTACTGCTTGCACCTGTGAGTATTGGAGCAATGTATGTATGGGGACAAAGTGCCGTCATCCAAGATGGCGGCCGTAACGTCACAGACATACCCCCTGTGACGTCATCAAAAATGGCGGATTTTGGCGGGAAGTTTGAATTTTGGCGGAAAGAAGGTTAATTAGGCTACCACCACTAACCTAACCCCCCTCCCCCCAGAAAATGACCAGAATTTCAAATTCCAACATCATAATGCGTCACACCTAGGAAAAATGGACTTATCATTATTATTTAACCAACTTCAAGTATGTGTGTTCGCTACTGGGTCTGGACTCCAACTGACTTGTTTCAAATTGTCGCCACCAGAGAGCGCCACTGTGACATCAGATCATGATGCAAGTACTGTTATTCAAGATGGCTGCACCCAGTGGGTTCACCTCAAGCTCCAGAGCCCAACTGACTTAGTCCATATCATGACCACCAGAGGGCGCAACCTTGAAGTCGCGTGATTACACAAGATTGTCTGCTCTCTCTCGCACGTGCGCATTATAACCGGACACGCACCATGCCACTGGCCCGCGGGTGTTCAACCGCTTACGTCACACACCCTCGGCTGTCACCTCCATAGACACGTTGGACATAGTCTTCTGTGAATATGCTAACTAAAGTAGCATTCCCATCGTGCATCTAACCTATCAATTACCTCAGTACCTAAGTACTTAATTCCATTTCAATTTTAATCATATTCAATAATTCAGTTTACAATTTCAATATTCAGTGATAAAATGAGAAGTTCCACATTTTGCCACTATCTGCGCGGTGTTCATTCATCACCTAGCACTCCCCCCCACCCCCCCTCCCCACCCTAGAATGCCGCACTCCTATGGGCTACTGCATTAGTCACGTCATTCGAATTGATATGGGTGAGAAAAGGTGTTCACTATACTTTCAACTACTTTTCAATGTCCAGATCGCCACCTCTTCCTAGGAACCGGCGCTGAGTTTGAATTCTGGCAGTAAAGAAAGGACACTTGCGCTTTCGCCACCATCCTAAGAAAATTGTTGCAAACGAAACTCACCACCGCTAACCTAAGCCTCCAGGGCGCAACATCTTCATAGAGGTGGCTGATAAAAGGACTCAGCCCACACTAGGCTGATGGTGAGAGGAAGGAATGTATTTATTTGGGCGCAGTTTATTTAGGGATGGAGTATATGCATCACAAAACACATGCTCTGACATTCCCTCAGTATACAGACCTGCAAACTGCTCCTACATAACTCATGTATAAAGCTCTACACACACGCTTGCTAATTGTAAACCATCAAAAATAACGCATTTTACAACCTACAGACATGCGAACCACTCGTAAATAATGCAATACATTTACGTTCAGATAGCCAAACAACTCCTACATTGTCAAAATAATAATCCATCTAAAACAGTCTGCTTGCTAATCATCAACTCTCTCAATCATACACCACTTTTTATTTAAACAATTAGAGGTAGCACCACCACCAAGTGTGTTCACCACTGAGTCCATAGCCCAACTGACTTAGTTCATATCGGTGCCACTAGAGGACGCTGTAGTGACATCAGGTGATGACGCAAGTACCGTAATCTAAGATGGCGCCACTTAGTGGCTTCACCACGAGCTCCAGACCCCAACTGGCTTAGTACATTTCGTTGCCACCATAGGACGCCTCCGTGACATCAGCTGATGAAGCAAGTACAGTTATCCATGATGGCGGCGAACTGTGTGTTCTCCATGCAGTCTAGCACTCAGTACCACCAGCAGAGGACGCTGTCGCCCTTTCGTGACATAAACTAAAATGGTGAGGAAAAATGGTGGGAAACCGACTCGGCCTGCTCTGGGCTGCTGGGGAGAGTAAGGATTGAGTGCACTCTATATATTTTCAAACAACTTATTTAAGGATAGAGTATATCTGTCACACTGATACAAAATATCCATCCGATATGCCTGGGGTCATGATGCACAGCTCGCGAAATAATGCTATCAACGCGTGCAAGCACAGTCCACCATCCCCTGTCCAGTAGAGTACACAGGAGGTAGCGATAAGTGACACATTCGTCAGATGTCAAACCCCGCACAGCCCCTGCTCGGCTTCCGCAAGCATGAGCTGGCGGCACCCCCATTCATACATAACACATGAAAAATTCCTATCCGCTAGACACCAATGATGATGCAATCACACATATGGTCGATACGGCCGTCAGCTGTCAAAGCACTCACAGACATCCATTTATGCCCGCACGCACCGCAACCTCCGCGAAGTGAGGTAGCCCCAGCTCTGGTGCCGCACGCTTTGTCACAGTTCCCGTGCCGGCGTTGTCAAACACCGGTGAAACTTGGGTGCCTCCATACAGTCACCGTTATACAGTCGTAACATCCCAAAGTGCGTTCACGCCAGTCCCATATTCGAGGCATCTCCTGGCACCACTTGTCTTTACCACTGAAGGCAGAATAGCACAGAGTGTGCTGGTACACGCGTTCAATCGCACGTACCCGCCCAAACGTGACCGACCCATCACCATCTAAAACATTCTCAATGTTATTCTTCTATCATATGGCTTTGTGAAAAAAAAAGAGCCAAGTCCAGCTCTCCATAATTTTATAGTGGCCAAGAAATAGTTAACGCTCGCTTTCCTGTTGTCTCAGCTTGTATGCGCCAAAATTCCTGCACTAACAGGACCTGTTTACCAAAATATCACTGAATCCAGTCTTCTTCCCGGATTTAACGTGATAGCCTTCCTGCCTTCAACATACGTGCAATCGCGTCATCATTGGTGTCTAGCGGACAGGAATTTCTCATGTGTTATGTATGGAAATGGAAATGTCGTGTGGCTAGGGCCTCCCGTCGGGTAGACCGTGTTATGTATGAATACGGGTGCCACCACCTCATGCTTGTGGAAGACAAGCAGGGGCTGTACACAGTTTGACATCTCATGAATGCGTCACTTATCCTCCCTCCTGTGTACTCTACTGGACAGGGGGCGGTGGACTGTGCTTGCGCACATTGATTGCATTATTCTTCGAGCAGCTCTGTAGGCCCTGCTATGCGCTATTTCGACAGTTTACGAGTACTGAGTATGTCTACACGTCAGTGTGAAGAATTATTTAGGAGCAGTTTTCTATTCTGTTCTGAAATTACGAGTTGGTTGTGTGTCTGTGGGCTGTGCATCATGACCCCAGGCACATCAGGGCAGATCTTTTGTATCAGTGTGATAGATATACCCTATCCTTAAATAAGTTGTTTGAAAATAAATAGATTGCACTCAATCCTTACTCTCTCCAGCAGCCCAGAGCAGGCTGAGTCGGTTTCCCACCATTTTCCCTCACCATTTTGGTTTACATCACGAAAAGGAGGACAGCGTCCTCTGCTGGTGGTACTGAGTAGAGATGGGGGATCCGCTCCTGAACTGATTCATAGAGTTGAATCTTTCAAAGGAGTGAACAATCAGTGATTAAGAAAAAAAGTAACGGTAGCTACAAACTTTTCACACAGCAGAGAGAGAGAGAGAGAGAGAGAGAGAGAGAGAGTCGGAGCAGGTCAGCGGGGCCTCTGCTGGTCAGAGCACACTGCACGCCACACAACACAGCCAGCGCCGGCCTCTGCCCTGCTTCTGCCTTGGCTGCCTGCATTGTGCAGTGCCCCACTGGATTTTGTGTTTCACATATGCCGTGCCGCCTCTGTGCTTCCTCTGCCGCGTGCAGTGTCTGGCGCACCTTAACTTAGCATCGCACTCCGCCGGCGATCGTTTCAGTCACACGTCCTGCCCTCTGGGCAGTTGATGCGAGCAACAGGACAGAGAGCCTCCTAGCGGAGAATGTAAGAACTACTTGCAACAACCTGCTCGTGAGAGAACGGACGATTTGTCTCGGAGCGGGTGACTGGTGGCCGTTCACTGCTCCCCCCACCCTCGGAACTCGCCCACTCAACGCTCACCCCACCGTTCTCGACTCTAGCCAGAGCGTTGAGCAAAGCAACTCAGGTGTCACTCTGGTCTCTGTGGTCTTAGTTCACGCAGCAATACAGTTCGCGGCTCGACCACCTTGACTCAGCGCCTCTGCATCGGAGTTCGTCTATACTGGATATTGTTCTTCGTACTAATACTGATATGTATATTACATAAAACATCATTTGTTTTTATTTTATTTTTATTTGTTTAAACTGATCAGATGAGGTTCCTGACAACTCTTCTTACTATAGGCTTTTTTATTACGGACACTCGAATTTACACTTTAATTACGAGCGAACCAATAAACGTATCGCAAAATGTGATACACCAATATTTTCCTTGTTTTATTCTGCGTAAGGCTATATGCAGCACTTTGGTCTTACAGTCAAATTTATATTTTTTTTCTAATTGTAGTACGGATTTTGCGATTTTGGGCGTCTTCGGAAGGAAACGTTCACTTTAAAAATATATGGCTTGGGATGTATTTGTACGAGGTTAATGAAATTTTATTACATTATAGCCAAATACATTGTTAATGTAAATCTCAAGTTACAACATTTTCCGTCACCCAAAAAACCACGATAGTGCAAAATAAATCGATAATCAAAAACTTTGTCATATCGTGGAAATTTCAATAAACAATACAAAATTCTTAATCATTATCTGTGTTACTTCAAAATAGGATCAAATAAGATCAAAATACAGGTATAGTACTGGAATAAACCAAGTTTAAAGGGCAATCTGCCTTCCATTTATTTTCTATTGTGAATGAGTGGTGAGTCATGAAATAGACCTAGTTCATTTCAGGGAGTGAACAGTTCTGATCCGATCTCTGAAAAGAACAGTTTTGTCCATCTCTAGTACTGAGTACTAGACCTCATGGAGAACACACAGTTCGCCGCCATCATGGATAACTGTACTTGCCTCATCAGCTGGTGTCATGGAGGCGTCCTCTGGTGGCGACGAAATGTACTAAGCCAGTTGGGGTCTGGAGCTCGTGGTGAAGCCACTAAGTGGTGCCATCTTAGACTACGGTACTTGCGTCATCACCTGGCGTCATTACAGTGTCCTCTAGTGGCATCAATATGAACTAAGTCAGTTGGGCTATGGACTCAGCGGTGAATACACTTGGTGGTGGTACTACCTCTAATTGTTTAAACAAAAAGTGGTGTATGATTTAGACGGTTGACGATTGGCAAGCAGACTGTTTTAGATGGATTATTATTTTGACAATTTAGGAGTTGTTTGGCTATCTGGACGTAAATGTATTGCATTATTACGAGTGGTTCGCATGTCTGTAGGTTGTGCAATGCGTTAATTTTCATGGTTTACAATTAGCAAGTGTGTGTGTAGAGCTTTATACATGAGTTATGTAGGAGCAGTTTGCAGGTCTGTATGCTGTGGGGCACGTCAGAGCATGTGTTCTGTGATGCATATACTCCATCCCTAAATAAACTGCGCCCAAATAAATATATTCCTTCCTCTCTCCATCAGCCTAGTGTGGGCTGAGTCCTTTTACCAGCAACGACTATGAAGAGTTTGCGCCCTGGGGTCTTAGGTTAGTGGTGGTGAGTTTCGTTTGCAACAATTTTCTTAGGTTGGTGGCGAAAGCGCAAGTGACCTTTCTTTACTGCCAGAATTCAAACTCGGCACCTCTTGCTAGGAAGAGGACGCGGTCGGGACCTTGAAAAGTAGTTGAAAGTTTAGTGAACACCTTTTCTTACCCATATGAAATTGTAAATTGAATTATTGAATATGATTAAAATTGAAATGGAATTAAGTACTTAGGTACTGAGGTAATTGATAGGTTAGATGCGCGATGTGAATGCTACTTTAGTTGTCATATTTACAGAATACTATGTTGGCGCCTGTATGGAGGTGGCGTCCAAGGATGTGTGACTTAATTGGTCAGACACCCGCGGGCCGGTGGTGCGGTGCGTGTCCGGTACCAACGCGCACGCGTGCGAGAGAGAGCAGACGATCTTGTGTCATCACGCGACTTCAAAGTAGCGCCCTCTGGTGGGCACGATATGAACTAAGTCAGTTGGGCTCTGGAGCTTGAGGTGAACCCACTGGGTGCAGTCACCTTGAATAACGGTACTTGCATCATGATCTGACGTCACAGTGGCGCTCTCTGGTGTCGACAATATGAACTAAGTCAGTTGGAGTCCAGACCCAGGGCGGAACACACGTGCTTGAAATTGGTTAAATAATAAAGACAAGTCTATTTTTCACAGGTGTGATGCATTATGATGTTGTAATTTGAACTTCCAGCCATTTTCTGGGGGGGGGGGGGGAGGGTGTTATGTTAGTGGAGGCAGACCAATTGACCTTCTTGCCACCAAAATTCAAACTTCCCACCTAAATCCGCCATCTGGATTGACGTCACTGGGGGTATGTCTATGATGTCACGGCCGCCATCTTGGATGACGTCACAGGGGGAGCGTCTGTGACGTCGCGGCCGCCATCTTGGATTTTGCCTCTGGGGGGTGTCTGTGATGTCATGGCCGCCATCTTGGATAACAGTACTTTGCATCATTATGTTCTGCATTCTGGCCACATAGTTTTGATCGAGCTGGCTGATAACGTCCAAATGTGGCAAGCTCACAAGTGATGTTGTTACATAGAAAAACTGCCTCCACTTACTAAACCAAATGAATGTGTTGCAGGGCCAAAAGGGGGCAGCATAACCACTACACGTCCTGTGCTAGTCATTGCCTCAGCGATGGTGGGTGGCATTGGTGCGGTGCTGTTTTGCTCATACAAGTTTATATGAACTGGCTCTAGGTGAGGTGGGTCCATTATTGTGGGCCATGTCCGTAGCTCATTCCCTAGGAGCTGCCTGCGTGTCAACAGCTCTTCTATTGCCTTTTCTAGTTTCCATAGCGGTTATAATGTAATAACAAAGCCCTCACACACAAGGGGAAAGCACACACTAAGGGTAATGTGACACACATGTATAAAACAGGCACACAAAAAGAATGAATTTTCAATGGGCAAGCACAGAAACATTTTTCCAGGACTCCACTTGTGGTTCTGCATCACTTCTGCTGATCAAGTCCATGACCACATGTTTTGCTTACAAATCATGTTGGGGTCACCAGTGAAGTGGGAAATGAGTGGTTTTTATTACTTTCAAGTCCAGCGCGTGGTGAATTACACTATGTGATCAAAAACACACACAATCTTCATATTAGGTGCATTGTGCTGCCACCTACTGCCAGGTACTCCATATCAGCGACCTCAGTAGTCATTAGACATTGTGAGAGAGCATAAAGGGGCGCTCCACAGAACTTATGGGCTTCGAACATGGTCAGACGACTGAGTGTAATTTGTGTCATACATCTGTACATGAGATTTCCACACTCCTAAACATCCCTAGGTCCACTGTTTCCGATGTGATAGTAAAGTGGAAACGTGAAGGGACACCTACAGCACTAAAGCGTACAGGCCAACCTTGTCTGTTCACTGACAGACTGCCGACAGTTGAAGAGAGTCGTAATGTGTAATAGGCATACATCTATCCAGACCATCACAAAGAAACTGCAAACTGTATCAGGATCCACTGCAAGTACTATAACTGTTAGGCAGCAGATGAGAAAACTGAGATTTCATGGTCGAGCGGCTGCTCATAAGCAACACATCACGCCGGTAAATGCCAAGTGACGCCTAGCTTGTTGTAAGAAAGTGAAAAAACGTTGTGTGGAGTGACAAATCACCGTACACAATATGGCGACCTGATGGCAGGGTGCGGGTGTGGCGAATGCCTGGTGAACATCATCTGCCAGCGTGTGTAGTGCCAACAGTAAAGGAGGCGGTGGTGTTATGTTGTGCTCGTGTTTTTCATGGATGGGGCATGCACCCCTTATTGTTTTGCGTGGAACTATTACAGCACAGGCCTACACTGATGTTTTATGCTCCTTCTTACTTCCCACTGTTGAAGAGCGATTAGGGGATGGCGGCTACACCTTTTAACATGATCAAGCACCTGTTCATAATGCACAGCCTGCGTCAGAGTGGTTACATGACAATAACATTCCTGTAATGGACTGGCCTGCACAGAGTCCTGATTTGAATCCTATAGAACACCTGTGGGAAGGTTTGGAACGCCAACTTCATGCCAGACCATACCAACCGACATCAATACCTCTCCTCAGTGCAGCACTCCATGAAGAATGGGCTGCCCTCCCCAAGAGACCTTCCAGCACCTGACTGAACATATGCCTGCGACAATGGAAGCTATCATCAAGGCTAAGGGTGGACCAACACCATATTGAATTCCAGCATTACCAACAGAGGGTGCCACGAACTTTTGAATAATTTTAAGTCAGCTGTCCGGAGACTTGATCACATAGTGTAGCTTTTACTGCTACACCTACGCACTAAGTTCAGGGTGTAAGCTCAGTTGACTGTAATTGATCAAACATGTGATTACGTAATAATACATTTATTGACAACAGTTGGTACACTAAGAACGTTGCAGAGGTACTGTCTGAAATGTTCACACACCATGGTCGAATGACTGTGGTAGATAGCTCAACCAGTGATGAGAGAGGGTGCACACTTCTCAGTGATTGAGTGCGTAGTATGGTCTCGAGGCTGTGGAGTGACAGAGGACATTTGCCCGGCTGAATCCACAAATTACCTCTCGTCTCAGGGCCTGTTTAATTTGTGGACATGATGGGATGGAGCAAATGATCAATACCTGTTCAAATTCACAAACGCATTGGTGGGGAGCATGCATTGTACTTGACCCACGTGGTTCACGTGTGACAGAATCTGCGATTGGAGTAAACGTCCACAATGCAAGGAGATCTAGCTCACATTGACTTTTACTTTTGTCTCTTTCGTGCCCATGGGTGCTGCACTGTTGCCAAAGGTTGCCCCAATGGTAAAAACTGTGCTTGCAGGTGAATACTGGTGTGCCACCATCCACGGGATTCTATGGAATGGCTGCCACACGTGTTTTCCAACAGGATAACACTATACCACATAATGCTGTTGTAACCCAACATGCTCTACAGAGTGTCAACATGTTGCTTTGGCCTCCAATCAAGCACTTGTCGAGCATCAGCTGAAGACAAATCCAGCATCATCCACAAACAGCATAAACCGTCCCTGCATCCACCAAACAAGTGCAACACCTATGGAAATCCATACCTAAAAACGGACATCTGTAACCTGTACAACACAATGCATGCATGTTTGCATGCTTGCATTCAACATTTTGGTGGTTACAGCACAGTTATTAATGTACTAGCATTTCACATCTGCAATGGCTTGTGTTCCGCTTCCATTACCTTGTGATCTTGCAGTGTTTATCACTTAAATGTGTTACCTAAAAAATATATTTCTGAGATTTCATTACTCTATATTAGTTATTCTTTGCTGATGCGATTTTTTTCTGTCACTGTATAATCATCCTCAGGAAAACAGGTTCAAATGGCTCTGAGCACTATGCGACTTAACTTCTGAGGTCATCAGTCACCTAGAACTTAGAACTAATTAAACCTAACTAACCTAAGGACATCACACACATCCATGCCCGAGGCAGGATTCAAACCTGCGACCATAGCGGTCGCTCAGTTCCAGACTGTAGCGCCTAGAACTGCATGGCCACTCCGGCCAGCATGAAAACGGGGCTCTTTCCATATAACAGACATATTTTTAGAGACAGTGACTTGGCAAAACACAAGGAGTTGGACATAAAAGGTGCAAACAATGAAGTAAATGTGAGTCTAACTTGTACCTGGCCCACTTCAGAAATCAGCAAGCCACGTGAAGAGCCACTTGATGTAGTAAAATCAGCACATTTTGAATCTGCTAAGTAGCTAACATAGTCTCCATACAGGGAATGTTTAAAACAATTGAAAGAGATGAAATTTGCAGAAGAGTCAAAGGAGACAGAAACAAAAGTTTTGTTGTGGAAAAAGGAAAACACAGGATAAAATCTTCCAGTCGGTCATAGTCTGATACAAATTTAAATGAGACCAATGCCCCAATTGTGCAATTTGAATGCATATTCTGCAGTGGTTGTTTCTCTGAAGACTGAGATAGGGAATGGGCACAATGGATGGAACACTATCCTTAGGGTCCTGAAAAATGTTTACTTGAAAAAGAGCTTTTTTATGTCCATATTGCACTTCTTTTGCATAATAAACACAGAAATTGTTGACGAGGCACTATGAAAGGGCATATTATTAGTTTTGGGTTTACCCATTTTTATACTGACTGATATTCGCCAATTTAGGATCCGACAGACGTAACTACATTCCTGCCACTTTTGAGTTGTTAGTACCATAATATACACGAAATCAAGACCTATGTTACGATCAAACAAGCGTAACTCTATCTTATGTGGTCTCCGTTTTAGTTGTCAACGTATCTACACTTTACAAAAAATAGTAAGAATCAGACAGACAGAAGAGCTGATCCGTTTTTTGACCACTGGACAAAGTGTTTATTTGTGAAACGGAACAGCTCTTATGTTTCTCTGATCCTAACAGAACTGTTGAGTTGCTTTTCCCGCAAGTTCTCTTTAGAAGCATTGTCGCCACCACTCTGTGACAACAATGAACTGCTACTTCCTGGCAAGGAAGATAAATATTGTTTCACATGTGAATGGGTTTACAAGCAAGTAGGAGCGCTATGGAGTCCAGAGGAAGAAGGATGGTTTCAAATGTGCCTGTCAGAAGGAACATAATTTAATGGAATCTTGTAAGTATTAGAACCTGTTTTTAGTGTATATATTTTGGCAGTAAATACTATAATAATAATTATTATTATTATTTTGTTATCACAGCTGTTGCCATTATTATTATTATTATTACTATTACTGCCATTGTCATTATTATTATTATTATTATTATTATTATTATTATTGTTTAAATTCATAACTGAGAAAGAACATGATGTGGAGAGGGTCAGGACAGTCATTGGTTCAGATACAGATGATGATCCTTCCTATGAACTGGACAACACGACAGATTCTGGTGAGTAGCCAACAATTACTAGACACTATAGCAGTTTCAGTTAATTTTCTGTTTTCTTCCTCTGAATACCTGTAATGTTATTGTTACAGACAGCAGTACTGAACATGGAACGTCGCTTGGAAAGAATGTCACAAAAATGCTGAGGATGCAACTAGTGCACAAGTAAATCATTACCATCAGGAAGGAGAAATTTCCGATGACAATGCTGGTACTGAGAATAGTAACAAAAGAAGAAAATGAAATAGGGTAGCGGTTAAAGAGGAATGGAAAAGAAATCAAAGAAAAATCAATCGACAGCATGGTAGGGCATATATTTCTACTAAGAATTCCGAAGTTCCTGCAAGAAATGTGAAGCCAAAAGGTCACTTTAAATGTCCATGAGAGTGCACCAGTAAATTTACTGAGCAAGACAGACAAAATATCCATAGAGCCTAATGGGATCTTGGGTCAGTTGAGCTACAAAGGCAGTACGTAAATAAGTTGTGGAAGAAGAAGAGAAACGAAGTGTGAAGACAAAATCGGAAAGCTCACGAAGGAAGAGGACCAAGAAATTCTATCTAATAAAGGGATCTGATAAGATTCAAGTGTGTATGCAGGTTTTTCTCAAGACATTTGGCATTTCTGAAACCTTTGTGAGAAATACTATTAAAAAAAAGAGATGAAGATCATGTAATTGAGAAAGAGCGAAGAGGATGCCATGAGCCAGGTATAAAGAGATCCGAAAAAAGTAAAGAGGCTATAAGGAAACACATTAAGAGTTTTCCTACCCTTCCTTCTCATTACAAGAGGAAAGAGTGTACAGCAGATTATTTACCTGCTGATATGACTATTAAGATAATGTATGATTTATATCGGGAACAACGCTATGAGGAAGGAAAGACAATCGAGAAATTATGGCTGTATAGGGAGATATTCACAAAGGAATTTAATCTGAAATCCTATAAAAAGATATGTGTGATAAATGTTTAATGTTTTGCACCTTTCGGTTGAGGAAAAGAAAGACAAAGATTTTAAAAGGGAACAGGAAGAGCATCTGAAAAGGAAAGAAATGGCAAGAGAATTTAAGAACATTAAGAGAGAAAGAACAAGAAGGGGTGAATCTTTGCTAGCTGAATTTGACTTACAAGCTGTGCTTTACTGCCCTAAAGTGAATGCAAAGGCAGTATTCTATAAAAGAAAGCTCTCCATGTACAACACAGTTCTTAGTGTAGGAGAAAACAAAACAGATTGCTACATGTGGGACAAGACAACAGCAAAAAAGGGGCCCATAAAGGTGGCTTCATGTCTGAGGGGATTTTTTGAAAAAACATGCACAAGGAAAAGTGATAACCTTGTTTTCTGATACATGTGATGGCCAGAACAGCAATGCCAACATGAGCACTACATGTTTGCATGCACTGAATGGACTGGACATTCCAACTATCGACCAATGCTTTTTTGAGCCTGGACATGCACAAATGGAAGTAGACTCGGTGTATGAAGCATCAAACGAAAATTTAAACATGTGGATGTTTTTGATCCCATTAGCTGGTATACAATTGTAAGAATGACTTCCAACAAGTACAGAGTGACAGAAATGGATAACACTCAAATTTTAGATTTCGACCATCTTCAGAAGAAAATAATTCAGAATAGGAAAACTGTTGAGAATGGAGAATCTGTGAAATGGCTTAAGATGGTTTGGTTGCAATATAGGAATGATCAGCCTGACATGATGTTTTTCAAGTATTCCTACAATGACCGTGACTTTCAAGTTTTGAACACCAAGAAAAGACCTGGCCTATGAAATTCTTTGAATTCAGGACCTGAAGACTATACTCTGTGCCCAGAATATAAGAGTCCTCTCTCCATAAGTGAAGAAAAGAAAAAAAGATCTTATAGATTTATGTAATAAGGGTATTATACCACCTAGGTATCACACATTATATCAAGGACTCGATGCTGCTAATGATATAGAAAATGAGGAAAACGTGGAAGAATCGCAGGAATAGACACTCATGTTTATTTTCTGGTTTTATCTCTGTTATTATTGTTGCTAGTTCAAAAAATGGTTCAAATGGCTCTGAGCACTATGGGACTTAACATCTTAGGTCATCAGTCCCCTAGAACTTAGAACTACTTAAACCTAACTAACCTAAGGACATCACACACATCCATGCCCGAGGCAGGATTCGAACCTGCGACCGTAGCAGTCGCGCGGTTCCGGACTGAGCGCCTAGAACCGCGAGACCACCGCGGCCGGCTGTTGCTAGTTCATCACGTTAGCTATTTCATGTAAACTACTAATTTTGTCTCGTTTAAATGTCAGTGTGGTATTATTTTTGAAACAGTAATCCACGAACAGAAAAACAGGGGTGTGGGAGCACTGTGTTTCGTTAAAATGATTTTTCTTATTTTTGTTACATGAAGATTAGAAAACAAGATTATTATTTCTGTTACCTGTAAATTATTTATTGTAAGTTCAATGATACTGCAGACAAATAATGCAAAGTGAAAATAATAATGGCTTTTACGTATTCTCCACCATAGACTGATAATAAACTTCCTGGAAAATAGTTCTTTTGCTTATATTACTCATTAAAGCACTGACACACATTCGCTTAGCTTGTTCTATGTAATCTGTATTTATAAAGACATTATTAACACAACTGCAGTAATCTTTAATATGATAATATTGTGTAAAGCTGCATATTATTTGTTTGACTTTAATATGTTATACAGCAGCAGCCATTAAGTTAAGGATCGGACAAATGTAACTGCGTGCATAATTTCATTAAACATTTCATTAGTGTCCATCAAGTCACTAAAATATATAACACCTAGTAGAAAAAACAGTCAATGAAGTATACTTTTTATTTACCATAGAAAGGTTTGTGAAAAACTATTACAAAGTACTCAGTTTTTTGGACAAAACTTTTAAATTGAATTATCTCAAAACACTGTTTTTGTAGTTACATTTCTTTGATCCTAAATGGGTGTATTATTTTCTCTGTTTCGTACTAGGACATCATTTCTATTCAAACTGATGTGTTTGAGCTTTTTTCCAAATTTACGTATATTAAGTGTTAAATAGTATGAATTCAATAAATAAAATGTAATGTACAATGATTTCACATAGATTTCCAATTAACAGTCGTATCAAATGCTGCAATTAAAGTGTAGTTTCATACCAGGGATGAGGCTAGTATGAGATCCACTGACCACTGCATCAATTACCTGCCCCATCTGATTTGGCATGGGGATGGTCAGCCTCTGAAAATATGTCTCATCATGCACAAGACTCTCCCATGCATCCAAAACTAGGTACGGAGATTGGTGTTGGCCAGTGTAAGTTAATATGAAGCTTCATTTTGGTCAACAAATTTTCAATGGAATTCAAGTCCAGTGATCAAACAGGCCAGTCAGTCAGGTTGATGTCAGATTATTGTGAAAACCATTGCTGAACAATTCGACTTGTGTGAACTGGTAAGTGGTCCAGCTGGAACTGGATCACTTCATTGGGACAGCATATTGAAACCATCACACGGACTGAGTGCCAGGACACTATCTCTCATGGCCTCTGTATACTGAGATATCCTGGCAATAAATGACTGTTTGTCATATACTCATCTGTGGTGCAGTGGTTATCATGTTTGGTATACCTTAGCTATATTCACGTTGTGCTTGCAACACATCAACAGTTAGCCTTCTGCCGCCGAGCAGTGTGTCAGCAGTGCGCAAGTAGCTGCAAGTGGCTTATTTAGCGTTCATATAAGTGTAGTAGTCAAGTTGAAAACTTGTTTGAGTGTCCTTAGCGCACTTGTTTAACTAAATCCGTCAAATAATTGTGTAGTTTTGTAATCAGCAGGGGCAGATTTGCATTTTGATATCTGTGATGTGTAAAGTCACAGAGTCGTCTGTCATTTGTTTGTGTCTTTCAAATAGTCTTTGTACATTACTGACAATACAATTAGCCTTCTGCCACCGAGCAGTGTGTCAGCAGTGCGCAAGTAGCAGTATTACCACATTTACTAGTCAGTCTTGCATTCTAATAACTGTTTAAATTTTGTGATGAATTTTTTGTGCTCTCTGTAGATTAGTTCAGACGTTCTTTACACAACAGTATTTAGCATGGATAGGGACTGCGACTGCTGTGTTCAGATGCGGGCTGAATTGGCATCCCTTCACTCCCAGCTTCAGGCAGTGTTGGCTTTGGTCCCACAGCTTGAGGCTGTTGGCAATAGGCATCACTGTGGGGGGCTGGACGGGGGTTTGTCAGGGACGGCCAGCTCGTCCCATGCATCCCCCGATCGGACTACAGCTGTGGCTGCCTGGGATACTGCCCACATTGAGGCTGACCCCACACCCGTGGTAGAGTGGGACGTCGTCTCGAGGTGTGGCAGGGGGTGAAAGACATTCCGGAGGGCTGAACGGAAGGCCTCTCCAGTTTGTCTGATGAACCTGTTTCAGGCTCTGTGTCTGACTGAAACTGATCTTCGGCCAGACATGGTTGCTTGTCCTGCTCCAGAGGTTGCCCCTCAGTCTGCAGATCCGGGCGGTCGCAGAGGGTGGGCTTACTGGTACTTGAGAGCTCCAACGTCATGTGCGTAATGGGGGCCCTTAGGGATATGGCTGCAAGGGAGGGGAAGAAAACCAATGTGCGCTCCATGTGCATAACCGGGGGAGTCACTCCAGATGTGAAAAGGTTCCTTCCGGATGCCATGAAGGGTACAGGGTGCACCCATCTGCAGGTGGTCGCTCATATGGGCACCAATGATATGTGACGCTATGGATCGGAGGAAATCCTCTCTGGCTTCTGGCGGCTATCTGATTTGGTGAAGACTGCCAGTCTCGCTAGTGGGATGAAAGCAGAGCTCACCATCTGCAGCATCGTTGACAGGACTGAATGCGGACCTTTGGTACAGAGCCGAGTGGAGGATCTGAATCAGAGGCTGAGCCAGTTCTGTGACTGTGTGGCCTGCAGATTCCTTGACTTGCGCCATAGGGTGATGGGGTTTCGGGTTCTGCTGGATAGGTCAGGAGTCCACTACGCACAGCAGGCAGCTACACAGGTAGCAGGGGTTGTGTGACGTGGACTGGGCGTTTTTTTTAAGGTTAGATGGCCTCGAGCAAGTACAGAAAGGGCAACAGCCTCAAATGGTGCGGGGCAAAGTCAGGACATGCAGGGACCAAGCAGCAATCGGTATTGTAATTGTAAACTGTCGAAGCTGCGTTGGTAAAGTACCAGAACTTCAAACGCTGATAGAAAGCACCAAAGCTGAAATCGTTATAGGTATAGAAAACTGGCTGAAGTCAGAGATAAATTCTGCCAAAATTTTTACAAAGGCACAGACGGTGTTTAGAAAGAATAGATTGCATGCGACCGGTGGTGGCGTGTTTGTCGCTGTTAGTAGTAGTTTATCCTGTAGTGAAATAGCAGTGGATTTTTCCTGTGACGTATTATGGGTGGAGGTTATACTCAACAACCGAGCTAGGTTAATAATTGGCTCCTTTTACCGACCTCCCGTCTGAGCAGCATTAGTGGCAGAACAACTGAGAGAAAATCTGGAATACTATCCGAAAATTACCTCGCGCAATTAAACACAAGGAACACAAGGCACATGGTAAGAGGAACTTTCATTCATCAGTACCATCTACCATGGCAGTGATGCATTTCCAGATACATGTTCTTAGGATCTTTTTTCCTCCAACCCCAGTAAGGAATCTGTCCCTGCAGTTTGTCAGTTTTATTAAAGTTCACCTTTTATAAAACGATATGTGGTAATTATCGGGAACTACAGGTCTATAAGTAAAATTGTTGCAATAAGAAGGGAACAAATACAGTGCTAAAAGAGTGTTACATGTCGTAATGCTGCTGTTACAAGTGTGTGTTACATTTTGTGCGTACATGAACAATCCAAGATTATAAAGACATGCAAATAGTTTTGTTTTCTTGACTGTATATCTGTGCTGAAGTCGCTGGATTTCAAGAGTATTTAAAGAACTCTAAGGTGTGAATATAAAGACAGAGGCATGTACAAAATTACTATTGCATTTGCCAATTTTTTGTTTTTAACTGTAACATGTAGGTTAAACATTTAACACATTTGACTAAGTTAACTCGTCCTACATTAGCAGTAAATGCTCTGTCCATAATGTAGTCAAGTATGACCAAATAAGAATCAATTAATCAGTTATCAAAGATATATCACAAAAAATTCATAAGAAATTATAGCTCTCACTAAGTGATTTATACTAAGGCAGACAGAGAAGCAATGCCATGCACTTAATGCCATTTTTGTCAAAACTTTCATCAGAATTTATAGACTAATTCACTGGACACTTGTGAACTATGTATGGATAACCACAAAAAACCTGTGCATAAATGCAAGTAGCGTTAAGGTGAAATATAGGGAGGAATAGTCCAGAGAAGACACAGTTAAGGACTAAGATGACATGTTTAAGTCTGCACTAATTTTGTTGTGTTAGAGAATTCATGTGATATGAACAGGAATTGTAAAGGAGCAAACTGGCATGATGCAGCAGAGTGACTACAATATGCTGATGGTCACAGAGTCCTGGTGAAGTTAGAGATTCAGAAGGGGAATTGATGAAGGCTGGCAGATGCAACCTGAAACATCTAAGACTCCATTTGGGATTTTCATCAAGAAGACTAAATAGAGGTGATACTAATAACATGTTGTGGAACATTTATATTGGCAAGAAGGAGATGACTTGTGTATATTTGAAACAACCATAGCACAGAACAGAAACCTGTGCTACACCATGTCTAATTGAATAATTCTTATTACTTTTACGTCTACCTCCTTATTTCTATAATTATTGCATGAACTGGAAGGAATAACATCAAGAATAACTATGAAGGGACAGGATGGTTTACTTCACACAAACAGTGTGTGACAGGACTTTTCTGCAGAGTCCTTAAAAGTAAGTATATAATTTGTAACAAATGACTCATCATCCTTAGACAACCATTAGCTCCATGCTTTAAAGTGGTGCTTATGTCATTAACATCAGTTACTAAAAATAGAGAGAAAAAATAAGCGACTATAATCAGTAGAAATCATTAATCCACAAGAAGAGATTAATCATTTCTGGAAATGTGACACAATCCATTTAAGACTAAATATAAGCCAACATGGCATCATAATGGATTAGTATTATTTCCAATCAGTGTTGTTGTGGATCATATAATATTCTAAGTAAAAAGCTATGGCAATTAGAATAAATGTAATTTTAATGAGGTAGTAGAAAAATAATAAGCTGGTTTAATGTTTGGAGTTGTTATAATAATGCATATGCCATAGAGAGAGAAAAACACATTGCAGAATATCAGTAGAGTAAGACATGTAAACTGGGGTAAAGAGACTGAAATGATTAAACTGCAGAAATATGAAGGAAAGTATCAACCAGTTTGTTCTACCTGCTATTTGTAATTTTATAGCAGAAATATGAAGAACAGTATCAACCAGTTTGTTCTACCTGCTGTTTGTAATTTTATAGCAAGATCAACTATAAAGTAAATGCAGTAGATCTGATCTATGTTATGATTCATGTTATTTTAGTTGTTAGGCATTTACAGGTCATCTCAAAAATAATGTGCTAATGCAACATATCACAATAGTTGCTGAGTGCTTTTATTTATTTTAAGTGTTAATTATATTATACTGATTGACAATGCCAAATGTAGGCCTAGTCAAGCCAGGAACTATTCTTGATCACAGGACAAGGTACAGGAACTTTCAAGTGCTACATACAACATGCCACTTTTTTTTAGTGTAGTGATAGACCATATTCAAAGATGCCTTCACATACAGGAGAGGCATTTGCTGTTAACAAATTTACATTCAATGACAAGCACGAGAGATAAGTTGTAGTTCTGAAGGAAAAGGGAACAAAATGAGCTTTCAAGGCATTAAAGTATTTTAAGACAGCAGTACACATGTCACAGAAGAAAGGAAATGAGATGATGGTGAGGGGAATTTTAATATTCTACTCCAGAGAGGAAGATAATGAGGACACTTCATGTAGGAATGGTTTATTTAAATAACATGAGAATTGACACATAATGCATGGGGAAATCATTTCTGATAAAGTGTTACTGTACAGTGGTACAGCCCAGCAGACTATTCCACATTTAATGGTTGTGCATCCAGCCACTGACATGGGTTTCATAGTGAAAGTACAGCTTAGGATAATCCAGAAATGGGTGATACTAAATCAAGGTTAAATATATCTTTGGAAGGTTACATAGAAGTATTGCTATCTTCACTAATGCTTCATGTCTCAAATAGAAGCTGATTAAAGAAAACCAGAAATTCATATATCAATCAAAGAAGAGATGCTTTCTTTTCTTCAGTACACGGACTTTGCAACAGAAAATGTTTTAAATCCCTAGGGCTATTGACTTATCACCCATAATGAAATCCTAGTGAATTTAGTCTGAATTTTACAAACAGTTAAATTTGTGCTCACAATGTGTAGCATTTCAGGGCTACAAAATTAGTAGTAATATTTTTTGTTTTGTTACAACAGATGTCTGGAAAAAGTGACGAAACATGCTACAAAAAAGCCTATGAGGACCAGTAACTAACACCTGCCCTGATGGACACTGTATCTGTAGATATTAGAATGTCAGATGGAAAACACAGAAGTGAAGAATATCCATTATCATATATGGTTAAATCAAGAAAATACAGTTCCAGAGACCGAGCGAGGTGGTGCAGTGGTTAGCACACTGGACTCGCATTCTGGAGGACGATGGTTCAATCCCGCATCCGGCTATCCTGATTTAGGTTTTCCATGATTCCGTAAATCACTCCAGGCAAATGCCGGGATGATTCCTTGAAAGGGCACGGCTGACTTCCTTCCCCATCCTTCCCTAATCCGATGAGACAGATGACCTCGCTGTCTGGTCTCCTCCAAAACAACCCAATCCAACAGTTCCAGACTCACAGCTCCATAGAACATAACTACAAATATACTGTTGGCTGCATGTTATGAGCAGCATAGATAAATGGGAAGATCTCTTTGTATTCTTGAAGCAACTCAAGAGTTAGTTCAGTGAACATTTACTCATGTGGCCCATGATAAGTGTTCAACTTCTAACAACACCAGAATGTAGGTGGTCTATCCTCACCCCCTCTCTCTGATGTAGGGATGGTGGTGCTGGGATGACAGTTAGCTTTGTCAGGAAGTAAACTGCAAGAAAAAAGTTTCTTAAAAATTATTTTAATTCTGAAGGTTTAAAAAACTACATAACAGTCTTTTTGGCAGCCTTTTTATACAAGTCCCTTGCAAAATGTAATCTCCTATCAATATATTAACATAATTGTTACAGCCTTTTATTCCCATTATGGAGAGAATTGAATATCACATCCAGTAAACTTTTGCACATTCATTTGATGTTATAGTTTGCTTCCATTAATGGTATCTTACTGCTCATCACTTCCACAGCTATGGAAAGCATTAATCATGGTAGATGCCATACACACATGTCAAAGCAATGAACTGTGTTGTTTCATATGATTCAGAAACATAGTTGTCATGCTGTGGATCCCATAAGCATCGAAGTCCAACATGCAGGCCTTGATTTTCCTTTTGGAAGATGCTGCATGTTACAACTATTTTATACCTGTGAACAAATTACTTAAAAGTGAGTAGAATACAAATTCATTACCATATTTATAAGTAAGTGGAAATGAAATATACATTATTCATTACCATATTTATAAGCAATTGGAAATGAAGCATACATTATCATTTAAAACGTAAAATGAATTCCTTAGAACATATACTGACTAACAGGTCTGGTTCCAGAACATTTTTCCACATGAGTGACTTATCATTTAGTGCCTCTCCCCCTCCCCCCCCCCTCCCATTTTCCCTCATACACTTACACCCGTGCCAGTTTTTGGTACTAATTGTGACACGTGCTACATACAAATTTTGCACTTGAATGCCTCTGGTGCCCCACTCAGACTGGCACTCAAAAGATGGCTTGTTTCACTTTGGTCTTTAGCCACCCCTGCTAATTAATGCATTTAAATGTTACCAACAAAAAGGTCATATTACAGCACACAAGCAACACATTATAAAAATATTGGCAAGTAGAAATTTTTTGTAATAAAACAGTATTTGAGTTTAAAGTAAAACAATGTGCTGCAGTATTTGTAATCAGACTGTTCGCTAAATGAACTCCTGTAAGTACAGTATTAAAATGTTATAAATACAACTGTAATGAGGCAAAAAGTTCAGATCTTTGTTATGGATGCATCTTAATGCACTTAAACATTTTTTTCTAGACAGGTATTTTAATGTAGCTGCATAATTTGCAGGTAAACTCTCTTTTCATTTAGTAAAATTCTAGGAAATAGGGAAAATGCATGTTTTCCCACTTTCACTAATAGTGTCTGCTGGAAATAGTGTTTTAAAGAGTTTCTTGTGACCACAAGCATGTGATGATACATCAGGCTATAAAAAAGACAATGTTTAATACATTACCTTTTGCCTTAAGTTAAAATTATCCAAGATGGACTGGAGCATTGGAGAAGGTTGACACCAGGGGAAAAGAAATGGTTTTCCTTTGTAAAACTGGAGTATTTATTTTAAAAAAACACCTGGAGTTTTTATCTTCAAAAAACACAGTGAATGCATAAATGGATGTTTGTTAACATTGAACACGTATTGTTATTGTAAGTCTGCTTCTTTGACAACAAATATTTTATTGAGTGCACCTGATTCACATTTAAGGCACAGAAAGTAATAGTTCCCTACTCTTCTGGGAATACACAAAACAAAAGACTTCTTGAGGTGGATACCACACAGTCAGTACAGTAATCTGAATGTTCGATGAATAACTCAAATGTCAGTGGTGGAGAACATTGTTTGTAGGTTTGACTGGGAAACACTCTGATATAAGTCACACTCTTGGTGCTTCCATATACCATCAGTTCGTACACTGAAAGCACCACAGTCAGTTGAATAATGAGTGAAGACAGTCCTGCATTAGGCAGTCAAGCAAATCTATGCATTTGCCAAATGCTACTGGTAGATAACAACAAAGTCCACATCACAGTGAAGGAGGAAACCATGTAGCACAGGGTTATCATCAATACATATGCTGGAAATTCTGTTGTAAATATCCACTGGTTGACAAAAGAGGCCATGGCTGTCTGCAGCAGTCCTTAAGTCATATGTGGGTATTTTGTCAGGTGACCTGGCACTGCCAGATGTAGAGTTCCACACTGCCTCACCAGACATACAAATAATTACATTGTATGATCCATTAACACATCTGGTGGGATTAAAACAATTGTGTATAATATTTTGTCAGTTAGGCCAAGAAATTTAATTCCATTTTGTATTTGTATATGGACAGTTTCAAATTTAACTAATCTCATAAAGCTTAAAAAAAGTAATTTAAATGATGAGAAACTTAGCTGTTAACGGTTTCTACTCTGCAAATAATTATGTATCACAATTTTATTAGAAATATTCTAAAGTTATTAATGGTAAAAACATTTTAAACTGCTAAGAATAATGACAGATGAAAGGCTTTCATCAAAATTGTATACAGAAACTGAATGCTCTGGTCTTCACTTGAATAATAATCTCCATTATCACTGATACTGAAACATAAAAGCTTATTTGCTTTGTGTAATTTCATGGTATTGTCTTCATGACATCATATTTTGGAGGAATTCAGTGCAAGTATTAAAATTATCCTTCACCCATAAGTTATCTACACTCCTGGAAATTGAAATAAGAACACCGTGAATTCATTGTCCCAGGAAGGGGAAACTTTATTGACACATTCACATGATCACACTGACAGAACCACAGGCACATAGACACAGGCAACAGAGCATGCACAATGTCGGCACTAGTACAGTGTATATCCACCTTTCGCAGCAATGCAGGCTGCTATTCTCCCTTGGAGACGATCGTAGAGATGCTGGATGTAGTCCTGTGGAACGGCTTGCCATGCCATTTCCACCTGGCGCCTCAGTTGGACCAGCGTTCGTGCTGGACGTGCAGACCGCGTGAGTCGACGCTTCATCCAGTCCCAAACATGCTCAATGGGGGACAGATCCGGAGATCTTGCTGGCCAGGGTAGTTGACTTACACCTTCTAGAGCACGTTGGGTGGCACGGGATACATGCGGACGTGCATTGTCCTGTTGGAACAGCAAGTTCCCTTGCCGGTTTAGGAATGGTAGAACGATGAGTTTGATGACGGTTTGGATGTACCGTGCACTATTCAGTGTCCCCTCGACGATCACCGGTGGTGTACGGCCAGTGTAGGAGATCGCTCCCCACACCATGATGCCGGGTGTTGGCCCTGTGTGCCTCGGTCGTATGCAGTCCTGATTGTGGCGCTCACCTGCACGGCGCCAAACACGCATACGACCATCATTGGCACCAAGGCAGAAGCGACTCTCATCGCTGAAGACGACACGTCTCCATTCGTCCCTCCATTCACGCCTGTCGCGACACCACTGGAGGTGGGCTGCACGATGTTGGGGCGTGAGCGGAAGACGGCCTAACGGTGTGCGGGACCGTAGCCCAGCTTCATGGAGACGGTTGCGAATGGTCCTCGCCGATACCCCAGGAGCAACAGTGTCCCTAATTTGCTGGGAAGTGGCGGTGCAGTCCCCTACGGCACTGCGTAGGATCCTACGGTCTTGGCGTGCATCCATGCGTCGACAGGCACGTGCACCTTCCGCCGACCACTGGCGACAACATCGATGTACTGTGGAGACCTCACGCCCCACGTGTTGAGCAATTCGGCGGTACGTCCACCCGGCCTCCCGCATGCCCACTATACGCCCTCGCTCAAAGTCCGCCAACTGCACATATGGCTCACGTCCACGCTGTCGCGGCATGCTACCAGTGTTAAAGACTGCGATGGAGCTCCGTATGCCACGGCAAACTGGCTGACACTGACGGCGGCGGTGCACAAATGCTGCGCAGCTAGCGCCATTCGACGGCCAACACCGCGGTTCCTGGTGTGTCCGCTGCGCCGTGCATGTGATCATTGCTTGTACAGCCCTCTCGCAGTGTCCGGAGCAAGTATGGTGGGTCTGACACACCGGTGTCAATGTGTTCTCTTTCCCATTTCCAGGAGTGTATATCATCAGTTCGCGATCTTTGTGCAGTCTGTTGTTCATTTATCACAGAATTCTAGCTCTATCACCTAGTACGTCCTCAAGTCATTTGTGTTTAACACCATGGACAGATTCAACACTAAGGTGAACACTACATCCCTGCCCTGTAATAAAAGTTTAATATATGTTCTTATTCCATTTTAAAATTACAGCATTCACTTTATGTGTGGTGCACTCTTTTTTCTGAAATTACAAATATAACTCTGGAAATGTAAGATTTTTCCAAATGTGAAAACCTGTGTCAAGGCACAAAATAGTCATATACCTAGGGCCAAATATTCTATTCAAGTTGAAAAGTGTTGCAGTCGAGATATCTTGTCAGTATTATATTTAATAGTCTGTGAGTTTCATTATTAATTTACTACATACCAATAATCAGTAACTGAAATCAAATTAAGAAGAAGTATTATCGAAAATGAGTTAAAAGTTAAAACATTTTGAAATGGAAGCTAATAACAACTAACACAAAATTCCATTTTGGAGACAGAACTCAGCTAATTTGCAAATGTCTTGTGCGCTAAGGTATAGAGATCTTCTGTTTCAAGGTACAAGATGGTACACGGATAATGAAGTATGGCTTAATTGTTCATACATTATTAACTAGTTTAAAAAACAGAATTTTACACACCATAAAACTCTGTAACTTAATAATTAGCAATATCCTCAAAATAGCTTTAATAAATTATGCAGCACTTAAATATGTAGAGCTCATAATATTTATAAATGCTTCACAAGGCACAACCTCATTTCTCACAGCAGCAAAAGCAGTAGAAAATGCTGGAAGCTGATTACGGCACTGTCTTGTGTATGTTCCTTCATATGATTCTAAAATTGGTCACTAGATTGAAAGACCAACCAAGAAACATCATCTGTTTCTACGTACATCATCTGCCAGGTACTGAAATCTTCCCTACATTCACTCAGAAAATGTTACAAGCCTTAAGTAATAAAACATCACCAGTTGGCATTTTTTGTGATATTTCCAAGATATTTGATTACGTACATCATATTACTCTCTTAGAAAAATTTAAGTTTTTTGGAACTGGTGGCTTTACACACAACTGGTTTGAGTCATACTTAAACAGAATGCAAAAAGCTGTGTTGAATAATTCAAACAATGTAGAAAAGAGAGACAATTTTAGTGACTGGGGAGAAATCACAAAAGGAGTCCCACAAGATTCAATTTTGGGTCAAGTCCTATCGCTTTCACAGGGTGTTTCAAAAGTCATGTGTAATAGCACACGTTTGGTATTAATGGAGGAATGGCCCACCACCACTACATCGCTGAAATGATTAGTTGCATGCAATGTGCAGTATCAAATGGTCAGTTGTCTGTAAGGCCACTGATGAAAATAGTTTGACAGAAGAATATTAAATAGACACCAGTTACCATAGCTGCATCATGTGGTGCTGTTCTGCAGTGTAGTGAATGTGGAATCCACGGAAAACTGTGACGACAACAACACGCCGAATCTATATAGTGACAAGCACATGAGCAGAAACTTCCGCAATAAACGTGAAGACAAACTCAAAGTGAAAATATTCTCTGATAGCCATGGACGTGAGATCGCAAAAATACTACGTTACAGTCATTGTATACAAGCAACTAGTATTGTCAAACCAGGTGCACCCATCCAAGAACTCGTTAGAAACATAGAAACTGAAAATGATCGTCATATTGTCGTCATAGCAGGAGCCAATAATGTATATAAAAACGACCTCCAGAGTGCAACACGAAACCTTAAAGCAATACTAAATTCAACAGGAGAGAAATCAGTTTTTGTAGTCGGAATTCCACATAGGCATGACCTTTCGGAATGGTCATGTGTGAACGTGGAAATCATAAAAGCAAACAGGCAATACTCAAAGATTTGCAGGGCCTACCAAAATGCTTATTTTATAAGTATGGACTCCTTGCAAAGAGACTGTTACACGAGACATGGCATGCACCTTAATAACAGAGGCAAGAAGATTCTGTGCCAAAACATCAGCATGATACTGAAAGCATCTGACAACCAAGAAGTAATTGCTGCTCTTCCAGTTCCTTGCTTGACGCAAGCAGAGCCTGAAGAAATAGTTACTTCTATTGCAGCAGTAGAAGTAGAGGTGGAAGCAGCAATTGTACCTACACACATAACAAATGCTGCAGCAGCAATACCTACCACACTTCATCAACAGGATTCAACAGCAGCAGAAGATGAAGCAACATCCAAATCTCCACTGTCACCAGTTGCCACAACAATGCCTACAGCAGCAGCAGCAGCAGCAGCAGTACCTATCACACTTCACCAGCAAGATTCAACAGCAGCAGAAGAAGAAGCAACCACCTTATCTCCTCAGTCACCAGATGCCACAACAGTGCCTCCAGACACCATAACAGCAGTTACATAAATTCCTCTAGTAGCAGCTTCATCTACAATATCATCACAAGGAGGGAAGAGTAGGTATACAACAGTAGATGTGCTACCACTCCAAGTGAACAATTTTTTAGTAAAAGGCAACAAGAGGCAGAAATCCAAAAGATAAGCCCTGAAAACGTTTGAAAACCAATCACCATAGTGTTCAGTGTGTTAGCAATAAGAGCATGGATCTTAAAATATGTTACCTTAACGTTCAAGGACTGAAAGATAAAGAACTTATCATAAATGAGTTTGGACTTGATAACCAGTTTGATATTTTTTGTCTGAGTGAACACTGGGCGAATGAGAATGAACTTGCAGTTGCCAAATTTGACAATTTTAGTATAGTAAATAGCTACTGTAGGAAAAAGCACATTAGAGGTGGTGTGGCAATTTATTCCAACCAGTCACTCAATTGTACAATAACCAAACTAGACCTAAATTCCTTGTGTGATGAACAGCACTTTGAAGTTACGGGTATAATCATTAATAGTCATAAGCTAATAGTAGTATCCATGTACAGATCACCAAAGGGAAGCATTAACATATTTTTAGAAAAAATGGACATGCTATTGAGTGAATTAAGTAATATTAAACGGCTACATTATGATATTGCAATAGCAGGTGATTTGAATGCTGATTTTGATGTTACTAAATGTAAGGGTAGTGTTGCAGATCTGGAAAACTTGCTAAGACAATACAATTTACATCATGTTAATAACAGGCCCACAAGAAACAAAGCATATTTAGATAACATCTTTGTAAACTTCAAGACCACTGAAAACACATGCGAAGTTGTAGTGTTCCCATTCTCTGACCATGACTCCGTATCTCTAAATTATGCAAGTAAAATTCCCCTAAATAGGAGCAATGCAAACAGACCTGTCCCAACAGTTGTGATTACCAGACCCATAACTGAGGATAAAATTAACACATTTCATAATTCCCTTGCTGACAGAGACTGGTTTGGCCATTGTAGTGTCGATGGACATTACACATCAAGTAATGATCTGCCAGCCAAAATAATATTTGATAGATTTTTTAATGCATTCTTGACCCTATTTAACCATAGTATTCCCATAAAGAAAATCAAAATAATGGACAGCAGCCACAAATCCAGATCTCAAAACAGACAAAATATATGGTACACTAAACAGCTGACAGATCTAAAGAAACAAGTTTTGTTACTGTACAACATATACAATAGTATGAAGTCTGACTGTGCCAAATCAGCCTATGTGGGATGCAGGAATGAATACAAAAAAGCCATCCTGCAAGCCAAAAAAACCTACAATGCCAACAGCATACATAATTCCACCAATAAATGCAAAACTGCTTGGAAAGTAATTAACAGTGCTGCCAGAGATACTAAAAAAGACAAAATTAATATCCCACCACAAACACTCAATGAGTTTTTTATTAATTCAGTGAAAGAAATAGGAGACGCAATTATCAAACCAGACATTAGTCCATCAGAGTTACTCTCCCAAAATTGGGGTAGACAGTCACTAAATACAAGCATGGTAACCCTCTCCGAAGTATCGCCTAGATATGTACAAGGGGTCATAAAACAACTGAAATCACCTGATAGCTTATATATATATGGCATATCATCCAACCTGCTAAAAAAAAGTGTGTGACTGCATTCTCTACCCCTTAACCCATTGCATAAACAAGTGCTTACTTGAGGGATATTTTCCTGATGAGTTAAAACTGTCTAGGATCGTCCCAGTATACAAAAAGGGAGATAAAGACTCTCCATCTAGCTACAGGCCTATTTCAATAGTACCCACATTCTCCAAGGTAATAGAATGCATCATGTATCAACAATTATCATCTCATTTTGAGAATCTAGGAATAATTAATGCTACACAATACGGGTTTAGGAAGAATCTGTCGACCATTGATGCAATCAACACGGTAGTCAGTTACATCCTCAAAGTTTTTGAGAACAAAGGCTTTGCTCAGGTCTCATTCTGCGACCTAAGCAAGGCCTTCGACTGTGTTGAGCACATGCCACTACTAGAGAAACTAGAATTCTACGGCATCAAAGAAAACAGTCTCAGACTATTAAAAGCTTATCTCAACAACCGTAAACAGGCAGTTTGTGTTGGTAAGGAAATGTCAAACATAGAAAATGTTAAAGTAGGTGTGCCTCAGGGATCTGTACTGGGGCCCTTCCTGTTTCTGATAATGATCAATGACCTCCCCTCGTTTATTAGATCCACCACTGTATTGTATGCAGATGATACGACTTTTCTCCATAGCAGTAACAGTCTTAATGATCTTAAAACCTGTGCTGAAAATACACTCACTCATGCAGCATATTGGTTCAGAGCAAATAGTTTCCTGCTAAATGAAAATAAAACTCAGCAGATAATCTTCACTCTAAGAGACAAGCCACTATCTGATGACCCTAGTTCTGTTAAATTCCTGGGAGTTTATTTAGACGAAAAGTTATCCTGGGGCCAACATGTAAACTATATTAGTAGTAAACTATCTAGGGTAATTTATTTATTAAGACAACTCAGAAATTGTGTACCTGAAACATACATCAGATCATCTTATTTTGCATTTTTCCAGAGTATAATATCCTATGGCATTATCTTGTGGGGTAACTGCAGTCATATACATGACATCCTATTATTGCAGAAGAAAGCCATTAGGATAATTACAAATTCTTCACATAAGGCTCACTGCAAACCTTTATTTACTAAACAAAAAATTATGACTGTAATAAACCTCTATATATACAATGTCTTAATCTTTACGAAGAAGAACCTACAAGATGTGAAACGTAGAGAAAATGTACATTGTTACAACACAAGAAGCATCAAACACATATACACGCCTTACCACAGACTATCAAAATCAATAGCTATGAAGTCACAGGGCACAAGCTATTTAATAAGCTGCCACATGCCATACAGGATCTTCCTGAACATACATTCAAAGAAAGACTGCATGAATGGTTTATTGCCCACCCGTTCTATGATATCAATGAATTCTTCAACTGTAAAATGCAGTAATCCAACAGATGACCCACTGTACATTTATTGTAATATAAGCTAAAATATTTCAGTAGTCAATACCTTATCACACTGTATTATAAATTGTAACTTCATTTGACATTGTCAATTGCTGTAATGGCCTAAAGACAATAAAATCTTTATTATTATTATTATTATTATTATTATCACACAACAAGGTACACACATCAGGAGAAGGCAGAAATGGTTCTCATCCACACAGCAGGCATGAGACGAAGGGAGGCAGCAGCAAGATACCACAGGTGACATCAAAACTGACAAGTCTAATCACACAATCATTGAACTTTTAATGGAATGGTTCAAGTCTATGGGCAATGTTCACAATGAAGGACCTCCTGGAGGACCACACACAGCAACAAGGGTACACAATTAGCAGTTGCACTAGTTAATTTAATAGCGAATCCAACTCGGTCATCAAAGAAAGTGGCACAGGAATGCAGGGTCAGCCAAGCCTCCATGTCCAGGATATTGTCCTCTAATCATTTCTATCACTATTGAATCCACTTTGTCGAAGAACTCCATGATAAAGATACTGACAGGTAATTCTGTAAAAGGTTGAAGAAACATGTGCACATTAATGGACCTCTTCCCTGGCAATGCTAGTTTCCATCTGAATGAGAGGGTGAATAGACATAACACTATCTATTGGACAAACAACAATCCACATCTTGCTGTCACTCATAGGCTACCCCTTGGTTTGCTATGCTGGAGCCTGTGTTGAAACCTTGGTTACATGTGTGGTGTAACATACATGGGGATATTCTCATTTGTCCCATATTTTCTAACGGAACACTCAATGCTGCATGCTTTACATGTTACATCATCTTGAGCAAACATTACTACCCTATTTGGATGATCTGCCTCTCGAATCAAACAAATATGTATGTATGTTTTTCTCTCAGTAGGATGGCCATCTCCACATTTCAGGTTAAACATCTACTGATTCCTGGATGAGGTTTTTCCCAGGCACTGGATTGGTACATGGTGTCCAGTGAAATGCCGCCTAGGTCACCAGACTTGGTGTCAGACTTTTTCCTTTGGGGGCACCTCAAGACCACAACATACACTAACATACCACAAACATTAATTGATCTGCAGGGCAATCACCAGAGCCCGTACAGAAATACCAACAGCAACATTACGGTCACCGGCAGTGTCTGCCAGATGTGTCATTTGCAGAACGGCTGTTCAATTTTAACACCTTGTGCATTAGAGGTATGTGTGAGCAGCTGACCAGGGATGGAAGCTGCATTGTACTTTTAAGTTTCAGATCATCATGTATAAATAAAGCATATCTGTAGCACACATTCGTCTCTTTGTATTTTTGCTCCCTCCACTAATTATGACTTTGTCCTATGGGCCAAGACTCAAATCACCAATGTAAACTTTATCAGATGGGACATGACCTTTAAATCACCCTGTATATGTGAATGACTCTCCACTTAACATTTCTCAACCAGAATTGGTGCTTTTTCCAGACGATACTAGTGCTATAATAAATCTCATTAGAGAAAAAGCAACAGAAGAAATTGTTAATGAGGCTTTTCAAATAATTATTAAGTGGTTACATGATAGTGACATTTCTCTTCATTTTGACAAAAGACACTACATTCAGTTCTGTACAACAGATAGAGTCATACCAACAACTGGTGTAGTACATGAACAGAAGTCATTACACAGGGTAGAATTCTCCAAATTTTTGGTTGCCTCATACCCACCATCACTTGCACTTCACTCATTATACACTAGAACTCTACTGTTACTAATGTCTCTCTTCCTCTGTTCTATCACACGCTCCCAGTCCACTTATACATGTCACTGTGTGTGACACACAACTCCCCCTGCCTGCACAACAATGAGCTCTCTAGTGCCACATTCCTATCCTGCAGTGTTGCTGCATCTCACTCCCAGCTCTCTCTCAGAATTCTCTCCCCCGCCTAAATTTTCTTCTGGCCTTACCCAAGCCACCTGATCTAGCCCCTCAACCCAGTTGAGCTGCAGTGCCTGTACAAAGTAGCCAAGCCACACAGGTGTGTGTGTGTGTGTGTGTGTGTGTGTGTGTGTGTGTGTGTAACTACAAAGAAGAACACTATCCAAACACTTAGCAATGTTCGCGTCTTTATGCACCTACTGATGACTCAATAGCTCAATTACATGGTGAGTTGTTACCTCTGCTCCTTTCATTATTTAGATGAAGTCTTAAATAGAAAATTTTTCACAGGTTTCTCCTCAGCTTTACATTTTAACAGCATATGGTTGCTACAGCTTTAAGCTTAATTCAAACTCTCAACCAGCTTTAACTGTATCATATGCTCAAAATCAAGTTTATATGGTATGAAGGCTACACTATGAGTTTTGTAACAATTTTAGCAGACCCTAAAACATGGGTCAAATGACAGAAAACTAATTTTCAATCTATATATTTAGAACAGACTAGCTTCTCTGTCAATGCGGTAATGGAAAGTTATTGTATAATGTAAATAATTTAGGAGTATGGGACAGTATTGGGTGGAAAAAAGAACTTCCTGTGCCATTTACATGCCACTTGAAGTAAAGACAAGCTGATGACATGTTGTGAAGTGATAACAACAAGCATAGAAACAAGCCAACCACTCAAAATTCAGTTTTCAGAAGTAATGTAAATCCAGGGGGCAATGGAAACAAAATAAATAAATGCACATTTAATTGTGTTTAAGTCTAAAATAGAAAAACAAACATTAACGTTGTATGATATTTTACAGTAATAAACTGACGGACACAGAAGGTATCGAAACATGTTTGGGTAAACAGAAAGAGAAGTACATTGCATTTTGCAGAATTGGAGTTTAAAAATCCAAACCAGCTGAGAAATATGATACACAGTTTGAGAGTTAGTGAAAAAGGTCCTTGATACTCTAGTGTTAACCTAATAAAATTTTTGTTGACATGTCTATTGGGCAGTACAAGTGTGCAGACCTCATAGAAAATTCCCAGTGATTATTTAGTGTCACAAGAATTTTGCATTTTAGACGAGTATATAAAGAAGTTATATGTTCTATGATATGTATATACCAGTTGTAGGCATCATTGTCAAAGGATATCTGTAAATAACATTAAGACCTAGTGTAAAACTGCAGATAATTATGAAGCGAAGTATTGTACATGTGTCCTATATAAAGCAATGTATTGTACATATGTCCTACAGTCACCTATGGAGATAATGTCTAAAAAACTTTTAGACCTGAATGTGTAGCAACAAATAAAACTACATAACTTTGCTAGTTATCATATTTTCCAATTTTTTGTTTTTAATTTGTAGGCTAAATATCAAGACACTGGAGTAAGCTGGCTTGTAGTATACAGTATTACAAGTATGCAAATTCTACATAATGTAATCAAACAGGACCAAATAAAATGAACCACATTAGTCAATCGAGGTGATTGGAGAAGAAACATCTCAGTACCATAGGAAAGTCTGCTCCTCTTACACAGCCACAAAAGAACACTAGTTGAAAACTGGACCACCAGCAAGTGCCCTCTGCACACATTCCAAGAGCCTCTGCAGAGAGCTTAAGAAATTTATATGGTGTACTGCAGTACAATGCAGCGAACATGAACTATATGCCTCCACCTCTTATTCTTTTGCCAATCAAAATCAGCTAACAAAAATTTCTTCACCCTCAGGATTTACCCCTCTGTTGAGCATGGTCATGCCACCTAACATTTGCAGATTTCAAATGTTACACAGTAAACAGTTTGTGAAATAATATGAAAAATTAAAATTATTGAATCTTTGCACTGGTGCAATACATATCCTTCTGAAGTGCTCTTTCTTTAAAGATTTGCCTGTTGTATTACTTATCATCCACCCACTCAATCAATGCATAGCTGTGATTTCTCTACTTGATCTGTGAACACCTAAGATGCTCAGTTAAGCTTAAGATAATGTGTAATAACTTTCAAGAATGTAATTACCTGTCAAAATTCATGGCCTTCACTTTCTCCCTGACATTCCTTGTGATGTGGGCACAGAGCTGTGGACAGGCAGCAGGCTCATACTTTACTGTGGATAGGTGGGTCTCCATGACCTCATGGAGAATTTTTATCACCTGTTCAATGTTGAAAGGGCGTCGTGGAGCCAACTGATACGTAGACATGCTGTAAAATTTTCAGTTAGTCGGCCCCTATCGTCACGTTACAAATTACATATAGTACATTCAGCAGACATTAATAATGTAAAGTCTGCAGACTTCGAAGGAGTAACATTATGGAAAGGAGACAGATACATGGTGGTTACACACTTGTTCAGCAACCTGTCAGAGAACATTAAATGTCATGCTGATAATGTGGTGGAGTTTAAGACTGAATTAAAGAACTTTCTGATGGGCAATTCTTTCTATGCTTTTGAAGAGCATCTTCAGAGGAACTCTTGAAATTAATATTTTGGTTTAGCACTGTAATATGGTAGTCCGAGCAATGTTAAGTCAGTTCTTTGGATTAAACTTAAATTCAGTTAAATGTATGTCTTTGACCTCTACATCGCAGAGAACTATTGTGTATTTGGCCCCTAATTACCTATGTAATGTTATGAAAGAAGCACATGCCTGAAATCAGTGAACAAATTTTTGTCTATTTCTGACATTTGAGATGCAGTGGTTAAATTGTGTCTTACTCTTAAGTATTATTTACAGTTACTTCCATTTTAATATATCTTTCTTCATGCTCAAATATATTAGATTCTACTAGAGGTCTCATAATTATATGCAGTCACCTAGATATGAAGGCTCAAAATTTATTAGAGTGTAAAACACGAGGTGTAGTGAATGGTGTAGTTTAGTATGACTTTGATAATTGCAGGTATCTTATATGGGACTGAGAAGCAACTGATATCTGACTTTCAAAAAGATATATGGGTGAGTCACAGAAGAGTGATTTCACTGGAAATAAAATTGTAACACAGCAGAAGGAGAACAAATTTTGATCCTTACATAAAGAACATGGAAAATGGTAAAACCAGATCAGAAATTATAGCCAGAATTATCTTTCAGTCTTCACCTTAATAAAAAGGATAAGACAGTGTTTCTTAGAATTAACATTTCATGTTATTCTGACCACATTTTCTTGTATTTTCTGAATGTAACTGAAGTAAAGAGAATATGTCTACAACATTATACCATTATAAATATGTGACTGGAAGATCAAAGTGCAGATACGTCATACTTAGGTAGTCACTAGTTGCTGCATTTACCAGTTTCTACATTTAACAGCACATTCATGCTATTCCCTTGCAGTACAATTAGCATGTTCATCTCAGTGTACTTTTGAATCTCTGTGAATCTCTAAAAGATTTTCTGATTTGTTGCAATCCAGTTTGTTACTGAATCTAGTGTTTTCATGGGATGAATGGGGGGAGAGTGAAACATAGCGTGATTAATATTGGCCACATGATCCCATGCATCCTGTGTACAAACCCACAACATAGTTCCAACCTCTAACAACTTTTAATCAAGAGCTATAGCAGCCCTGGGAGAAAGGAAATGATGGATCAAAGTTTAGGCACAGCCTATGGACTGTTTTTGTGATGAATCTTACACTTGTGGAAGAATGTTGTGAAACATTCTGAAAATTTAAATATGTGTGATGGAGCAGGATTTGAATCTGGACCCTAGCTTTCAGTGGGCAATGCTCTTACCAACTGAGATATCCAGTCAAAACTCACAGTATACATTCATCCTCTTAAATCTCTCAAGCTGTGGGTGTGACTCCTGATGAGGTACACAGTTTTAATCAGTCAGGAAATTTCAAAAACTGCATGAGCACTCCAGAGTGAAAGGTTCATTCTGTAGATGACACTGAGTCATGACTAAACTTTTTCCTGCCTTATTCTTCTCAGTCTTACCAGTCCAGCGAGTAAGGGAAGAGAGAAGTAATGGCAGATTTGTAGCTGCGATGTGGATATGATAGACGTCTGTAGGTCACTGCTCACAAGAAGCTATGGTGTGGGTTTGAGTCCTTGTTTGGCACACAGCTATAATAGTAAGGAAGTTTTAAAAATTATTCATATTTTTCCAGGGAGTGAAAAATCACTTTTGTTAACTACACTTTGTTTGAGTATGTATTAAGCAGTATTGCGCCATGTGCATAACAGATACCACACTGATTCATACAGAGTCATGTAAATCATCATAGTAATTACAAATATGAAAAAGGAAAGGTCCAGAGACAGTCTGCATACCAGCACTACTACCTTTGAACAAGTAAATCTATTTTTAACTCAGATGAACTGCATCCTTAAGATTTAATTATAGCTCAAGATCTTTTGAATAGACAAATAAATTTCATGGTTTGTAGGAAGAATATGATAAACATATGCCTACTTACTAAGAGACCAGAGTACAAAAGACAACTGTATCATTATTCTGGACTGTGACAATGCAAAAGACAGCAGCAGTAGTAGTATTTTTACAGCCATATAGGAAACTAAACTGACTGCTGAAGAATATATTACATTCATTAAAATAGCTATTATCTGAGCTAACATAAGTGACTCAGTTACTTTAGCAAGGTAGTTTTGGGGCATATGTTCACATACTCTTTAAAAATTGGTTCTAGTTGAGAAGTTACGATGAGTTGATTTTGTTCTCAGCTATTTAGTAAGGGATAAAGTTCCATGTCATTTATAAAGGAATAAATTTATGATTTGTATCAGTGTTCAAATTTTTGTGGGAGAATTTAAGTCAACTTTGTCCACAAAAGAGGTCAATAACTAGTCTCACTTTTTTTGACTAATGAGTTATTTTGCCAATCTCATTCTAACCACTTCAAGAGTATTACTATCATCTTAATCTTCTGGCACTTGACTTATTGTCATTTGGCTGCTTGCTTCCTAATACAATGTTGTTTTAAGTCTGTATTAATTGTACACTCTTTTACATGCTTTTTGTTCATGATGGAACCAATCTTGTGACACAGAACACATTCTGGAGATCTTATTTAGATGGGTGGCCAAATATTCACCAGTAATAGTGAAGCAGAATATGGTTACTGCTTCTCTTCTTGGTCCATGAGGCACTACCAAATCATCTATGAGGTTTCCCAGATCTTTCCTTCACATTACTGCACATATTTCCCCCACATTACTGCGCATATATGAAAATGCAGAACAATTAATGAAACCCATTCTGAACAATGGCATTAGTAGCAAATATAACACATCAAACAAGGTTAATAAAAATGGTAATTAGTTACATTTTCTCTTAGAATAGACAATCTCCTGCGTCATTCAAGTTTCCAGGCACAGAAAATGTTACTTTCTTCTGTTTTATTAAGCACATTCGGAATGTGTTGCTTGGAGCACACATCACAATTGCAATGACTTCACATGTCTGGAAAGTTGCTTTTGAACAGAGAAGGAAATACTGAATCAATTTCCACTTGGGGAAGAGACAGTATGTAAAATGGTATGTATTCATGCGAAATTTTGAAGTTACACGTCTTGTAGCACCAATATGAGTTAGCGGTAGCTGTATTATCTGCCCTCTTGTCCTTGAACTCTTGACTTCCAGTTTGTCAGTGAAGGTATAGGTCGAAACACTTACTGTTGGTAACATTTAGTGTGTAACATTCTTTCACAAATGATTATTTTGGAAATCGAGCACAGCAACCTTTAGCTTTCCTCGAACTGTACAGTCCACTGGAGTAACTTTGTAACATTTTCTGAAAATACTGGACAAAAATAAATTAAACATCAGAAAATTATAACATTTTACATCTACAGTTACTGAGTGCTTAGGAAAGTGAAAATGTTCACTGACTATGCCCCATCAGGTTTTTTTTTTTTTTTTTTTTTTTTTTTTTGTGCTATTACAAAGTTACACTGTCATGTAGGGTAACTTTAGACCAGTCTTAAAAAACATAGTATTTTTCCTATATCTAAATCCCTGGGTAAATTTCGATCATGCCAGGAGGAAATCAGGTGTTAATAAGAAGTAATACTGTTAATAAGAAGTAATAACAGTGTTGATTCAGTACTGCAGGTTTACTTTGTAATATCAGGATATTTGTATAGATCTGACATTGTTCAGCTTAAATCACCAGAGGTTCTCTTCACAGGCAGTGTAATTAAAGCATAATCACAAGCCTGAGAACTTGTAAAAAGGTGGAGGAACAATTGAAACACGACCTAGAAAGCACAGAGGTATAAAACTGTAAATTTTTGTAAAAAGTAATGCAAGTAGGTGTAACAGCAACCATTTTAAACAAAAGTGATAAGTGGTACTAAGATACCGTGATTCGTAAAAGTAAAAAGTCACCCTGATTGACAGTAGCAGTTTTATTACAAGTGCTCTAATATCGCCTATTTAAAAACCACAAGTTTCACATGGCTAAACAATGAACCAAAGTTGAAAGCAGTCCTTATGACACACTTGTTTTACTATGTAGGCCCTACAGTTACTCCTCTAAGTAGTTCAGATAATTTCACACTATTGTGTCATTTATATGTAAATACTACTGCAAATTACTGGTTTCTAGACTTATCTACTTAATTCTGTTAGCAGCTCACATGGTTTATACACATAAATTTTCAGTTTCCATGGAACTATGTGAGTCAATGTTACTTGCACATGGAATATTGAATGCTGATTTATGCCAGTAATGTTTTGCAATAATAAGATTTCACTGCTGTGTGATTTATCATGGCATTCTTCCCCTATTAATGTGGCTCGAAGAAGTGTGAACTGCTGTTTGTGTTCCATATGAACAAGTTAGAGCATAACAGCATTTTCAATTTTAGGCTGTTATCATATGACACGGATATCAATGATAAAGGGAGATATAAAAAATTTTCTGCGAGCATGGTGGCACCGTGGCTAAGTATTCAGAAGACTGAGGTTCAAATCTCCATTAAGACATTGTAGGTTTTCTGTGGATCTAATTGCACAGAAATATAAATTTGTGAACTTCATGAAAAGTAAAAATGCAGTGATACCTGACTATATGATAAATTAATAGTATGTGGAGTAGCGTTGCCTCAATATCGAGGAGTAACAACATGCAAGCATATTTAACTCAACAACCACAACATTCAGTTGTGGCAACAAAAAGCAACCTTTGGCTCATTTGCAGGATAATGGGAAAAATTAGTTAATTCACACAGGAATTGGCATATACTTATACAGTAATAATGCTTGAGGGCATGGCAACCATATTAGGTCAGACCAACTGCACTCACTGTAAGCCGACAGTTGAGTTACTGGCAGATGAAAACTGTGTGTGCTGGACTGGAAATGGAACTTGGGCCCTGTCCTCGTGCAAGCAAGTGCTTTACTGACTTGGCTGTCCAAGCACAACTCACTAACCCCCTCACAGCTTCATTTCCTTCAACAAGCCTCACCTAGCTTCCAAGCTGCACAGAAGTTACGCATACTGTGCAGGACTAGCACTCTTTGAAGAAATCTGCATGCATTTTAGTCCAGCTGTATCAAATTTTGCTACCTTTCTGAGTAAAAGAGATGTATGTAGAGATAATATTTTGTATAAAATCAAAATGAAATTAATACCCTTAGCTGCATACAGGCATTGATATAAGTCAACAGGGACAGTTTAAAATGTGTGTCCCGACCGGGACTTGAGCCCTGGATCTCCTGCTTACATGGCAGACACACTATCCATCTGAGCCACTAAGGACTGCAGGGACTCATCTCTGGCATGCCTCCCATGAGACCCACATTCACAACTTGTTGTCCCACACTATATTCATAGTGGAAAATTGTACTGAAATGCAGGAGGATCTGCAGCGAATTGATGCATGGTGCAGGGAATGGCAATTCAATCTCAATGTAGACAAGTGTAATGTGATGCGAATACATAGAAAGATAGAGCCCTTATCATTTAGCTACAAAATAGCAGGTCAGCAACTGGAAGCAGTTAATTCCATAAATTATCTGGAAGTAAGCATTAGGAGTGATTTAAAATGGAATGATCATATAAAGTTGATTGTCAGTAAAGCAGATGCCAGACAGATTCATTGGAAGAATCCTAAGGAAATGCAATCTGAAAACAAAGGAAGTAAGTTACAGTACGCTTGTACGCCCACTGCTTGAATACTGCTCAGCAGTGTGGGATCCGTACCAGATAGGGTTGATAGAAGAGATAGAGAAGATCCAACAGAGAGCAGCACGCTTCGTTACAGGATAATTTAGTAATCGCGAAAGCGTTACGGAGATGATAAATAAACTCCAGTGGAAGACTCTGCAGGAGAGACGCTCAGTACCTCGGTACGGGCTTTTGTTGAAGTTTCGAGAACGTACCTTCACCGAGGAGTCAAGAAGTATATTGCTCCCTCCTACGTACATCTCGCGAAGAGACCATGAGGATAAAATCAGAGAGATTAGAGCCCACACAGAAGCATACCGACAATCCTTCTTTCCACGAACAATACGAGACTGAAATAGAAGGGAGAACCGATAGAGGTACTCAGGGTACCCTCCGCCACACACCGTCAGGCGGCTTGTGGAGTATGGATGTAGATGTAGACCCTGCCCATCATACTCATTAGTCGCGGCTTTACTGCCAATTCCCATTAAGAGTTTGGGCACTGTTTGTGCATCTGCACAGAAGATGGTCAAATGGCTGGTGAGCTTTAACTATGTATACACGTCCAAAAGAACAGATACCATCTTCATATATATAATATTTTGTGACTTATCTTGGAAAGTTTGCTCTCTGAATGCTTTTCACGATGAACCACCACACCATTCTTGTAGTATCTCACACTGAAGGCTGTTGAGTATTTGTTACATTCTGGTTAAAAAAAATCACTTGCAATAATGTTTTGGGGAGACATACTCTGTAGATGCATTATGCCTCAGTTGGGTTTTCTAACAAATCTATGGGACATTATTCTGTACTAGATTTATGTATTCATTGCAATCTGATTGAATGTCAATATATTTTTGACAGGTGTAGTTGATTCAAAAGATTCATTGTCAATTACATGGTCAATCAATGTTATGACTTGCTGCTGACTTCCATGCATTACACACATTAGCACGTGTTGTCAGCTGCCAGGTTTCTCACTGAGAGATAATCATTGGTATTTGACTGTTTTGTCTGTTGGACAACATGTGCCATCAACATTAGTCAGGCATTGTCCATCAGCTCATAATTATATATTGTAAGCAGTTATAAATTGTACCTGGATCAATAATCTGCAGATGCATGCTGATCACGAGGTGTATGGGAAAGTATTGTTGTTGAGTGACTGTAATAGGATACAAGATGACTTAGACAAAATTTGTAGTTGGTGTGATGAGTGGGAGCTTGCTCTAAATGCAAAAAAATTTAAGTTAATGCAGGTGAGTAAGAAAAACAATCCCATAAAGTTCAAATTCAGCATTAGAAGTGTGCCGCTTGATAGCCGCATCGATTAAATGTCTAGGCATAATGGTGCAAAGCGATATAAAAAGGGACAAGCACGTAACGATTGTAGTAGGGAATGCAAATGGTCGACTTTGGTTTATTGCTCAGAGAATCTAGGGAATGTGTGGTTCATCTGCAAATGAGACTATGTATACAACAGTAGTTATGAACCATGCTTGAGTATTGCTTGAGTGTTTGCGATACCCACCAGGTCGGATTAAAGGAAGACACTGAAGTAATTCATGGGCGGGTTGCTAGCTTTGTAATTACAAAGACGCTTCATAAACTTAAGACGTCGTTTCGTGGAACACTATCGAGAAAATTTAGAGAACCGGCATTTGAAGCTGGCTGCAGACGATTAAACTGCCGCCAACGTACATTTCGTGTGAGGACCAAGTAGATAAGATAAGGCAAATTAGGGCTCGTACATAGGCATGTAGATAGTTGTTTTTCCCTCGCTCTGTTTGCAACTGGAACATGAAAGAAAATGATTAGTAGCAGTAGAAGGTGCAAGTCTTCCATGCGAGAAATGTACTTAATGAAACTCTAATACCACGGAATACAGTTATACTGCTTTATTAATATCACGAGTACAACAGAAACACATTTGGCAGGCACTTGGATTGGTAACCATCCTGTCTCACGTGGGCGATTTCTTTAAGAACTTTCTCTAGCAGTGAATCGTGACAGCACTTACCAACACGGTTAAGACCAGCTCTTATTGTAATTATGGCGTTCACCATAATAGTAGTTAGTCTGTTTTTTATTAAATTTAGTTAGCTAAACGCCCTTTCCACCTCTGCATTGGACCATGGTAAAACCGAAGGCATAATAGCCAGATCTGAGAGTTCTTGGAAACGATTTAAACCGCTGGTATCTCAGTATGACCTAATTTCATTCCAGAACGCCGCAATGTTGTTGATTTGTTTCCATTGGACAGTGGTGAGCTTGGACCACTGAAAATCAATTTTTGTTACTGTGCTGTCTGACAAGTCCTTAGCCAGCGATACTATTGGTTCTTTTATCACTCTCGAGCATTCTCTTGCAGCAATTAAGGATACTTTTCGCAACACTATTACTTTTTGGGGCAAGCGGCGTTGGAGCTCAGAAACAAGGGAAACAAGAAAATGTTCACATCTTTTCCGTATAGCAGTCTCAATCTCAGATGAAATTTTGTTGGAAGTATTCGTATCCTGCAATAAGACTTCGACTTCATGACCTAAGTATATTCTTGGCGACTTATATTTGCGAACATATGCACTTAAAAGATCGCCTCTACACCCTAGTACAATTCTCCTTACGAGCCCACTGTTTAGAAACACAACAGCGTTTAGGAGCTGTGATTGGTCTGCAGAATTTGACTGAAATTCCCTATTTACAAACTGACATTCTTCCAAATAAGGTTTCAAAAAAGTAAGATAAATTTTGTTTACGTCATCACTGTACATATTATGGAGGACTCAGGCAGTATAACACTTCTCATGAAGCGCTGTTGTCTCAAAGTGGGTTTCTAGTTCAAATCATTGAGACAAAGCACGAGAAACAGCCTCTAAAATAGACATCCAAAGTGTATTGGACTTCTGAACTGTTTTCAATGGGTTAGCTCCGTCATTTATTGCACTGAATAACTTTCTATAAGCAATTTGACGAGATGAAGACTTGGAGAACCATGAATACGTTTCTGACAACAAAAATTCCGAATTCCGGGGCAAAGTTTCAGCTGCGGCCTGCCGCACGGAATGGCAGACATGAGGAATTAAGACAAGATGAGGAACTTCTCTTTTCAAATCCTGATACACACCATTATTGACGGCCACCATAACTGCTCCATTGTCAGTACCCACACTGTGCATTAAATGAATGTTCAAGCAGTACTCGTTGAGCAAAGATTTCAAACCATTTGCTACTGCCACTGCATTGCCTTTCTCTAACTCAACCATTCCCAAGAATGTGGAAACAGTGCGACCTTGGGCCTCAGAAAAGTATATCACACATACAGCTAACAATTTACTGACACTAATGTCTGTAGATTCATCCAAAAGTACACTGAAATATCCGCCTCCTATGTCCTTTTTCAGACTGGTCTTGAAATGTGGGTAAAGAATGTTTTTAATCACACCACTACACTTGCTTCTTTGCAAACGCTTCAGAAAGACATGGTCAGCACCTATAGAACACCTTTTTGAAAGGCTGCAGAGGTGATCCACAGGTCTTGTTGCGCAATGTTTAGCCCCAAATAATGAGCTTCTGCAGCAGAAACTTCATTGGACCGCCTAACTACATGTGCATCTAGTTTCAACTGCCCCTGTGAAGAAAAGCGTGCCGCAGCTTTTACATGCTTTTTGAAAGATTCAATAAATCCGACGGACGCGAATTTAAACTGCACTGGCAAAATCGACATCGCACACTCGAAGGTTCGGCGGGGATCTCAAGAAGGCAGTCTTTCAACTGTCTGTTGCTAAGCCACTCTTTTCTAAACTTTTGGGTGTGTTTTTTGTCCTTTTAATTCGACATTTTGATGAGACAAACAATAAAAAAGGAAATAAAATCACTGATTACATCGCGATTAACTGCACCATAAACATTAACAATTCAACTCAATGCACTGTGCCGACTTCGGTCCACGGTAAATTTTAATTGCAATGCTAAAAGCAAAGAACTAAGAGTGGAAAGGACTGTTCTGTTGTGTTGAGGTAGGGGAAACACTACATCGAATTTGATTATTACGAGTTAGCTGGAGCCATATTGTTGCCAGTTTAGGATTTTGCACGCTAAATATAATTTCAAATTGTGTAATGGAAAGACTGAATTAAACGGAAAAATATTGTTGCAGAAATCAATCCACAAATCCGTTTAAATATCCGTTGACCGCTAAATGCAAAATTTCACCTGCTGGCAGTGTGTAAAATCCGTCAAATTTTGCGGAAATTCCGCTAGCTTGGCAACCCTGAAAGTAACTCCAGGGGGGATATACATGCTCTCGCACCTTGAGGAAGAACAAAAATGTTACTGGTGTCAAAGACTGAAGTTTATGACACATCCACATTTCGCTGGTTGACATCCCCACAAAGCTACCCTCCGCCATGCGCCAAATGGTAGATATGATAAGCAGATGCAGATCATCGATCACATCAAAGTTGACCACCCCTGCGCACCGCAAATGGATCACATGCAATTTTGAGTCGGAGATTGTTTCACAAAAATCCTAAAATGGTAGATCCTACGAGAAATCACCTACCATCTTTGGGAAAACTAGTATGAAAATTCCATGGATTAGTTTTCTAGGAGTAGTGTTAACACGTCATTGTAACAGTTATCGGTATGTGTGCTGGTGAGGATAATACGCAAAAACCCTATTCATGAAAGGAAACCAAATTAATGCACTTCGTACTACAATTGTTTTGTAGCAGTTAACGTGGCTCCCACATATGGTAACGCTTCGCGTAGCCTATGTTTAAAAAAAATCGAGTTTAACAAGCTTTGTTGCCTTCTAACCAATCTGTGTGTTTATGTCTGTTTCATAACAATATAATCTGATGTTTAGTACTGAAGTTGACACGAAAAAAAGTATTTACCCACGAACGACACAACACTATTTGCCTTACCTTTATTTAAATGACGGTTACCACTAGCAAAACTGAAATTACCTTACGCGAATGCACCGCGCAAATGCGCTGTTTCGCCAGCGACAGCTCGCACCGACTGTGGCGTGTATAGTCCAATCGACTGGATCGTACCTTGCAGCGCAAGGAACGGTTCGGTTCGATATCGATTCGGACGCACTGCCTGTAGCTCGTGCCGGTTTCGCCAGAGGCAGCAACCGCAGGAAGCAGAGGTACAATAACAACGACCTATAGATTCAATATTATATTATATAACTCTTTCGAGAATAGCGAAAAAGTGAGATCGCAGTGGCATGAAGTGGCTCTTACACAGCTGGCAATGCTCTCTTTCTGAGATTTGTTAATGAATTAGCAACAAAGTTGAAATTGCTTTCAGACTGTGAGTTTAGCGGTAACTCTTAGAACAAACGTCCAAGCTGCTTTTTCGCCAAACGCAGATCAGAAATTTCTGTGGAGTAAGCATTCAGATACTTTCCAAACAAACAGTGCCAAAGTGTTTGAAGCGCAGATTATGACTCTCGGGATTAGTCTTTTACCAAGTTGTCGCTTCCATCCCTACTTTCTGCAGATATGCATTTTATTACTTCTAGAGAAATTCTCCTCTGGCCATGACCGTGATAGCATCGGAATTCTGTCAAACTGCAGGTGTTTCTGCTGAGACTTAGTAATATACTTGGACAGAAGTGACGGCCACGGACAAAAAAACCGGAGAATTTTAATGTAGTAGTTGTTACACTCGGAAAAATATTTGAAACGGAAAAGCATTAAAGAGATGGACAAGTTCGCTTGGTATGTTAAAGCAGAACGGTAAGATGGGAGCAAGCGAAGTACCATGCTTGCATAGGAAACAAAGACAGTAATTCGAATTTCAAATGCACTTGGGGTAAACTACACAGAGAGAGAATGGGAGTTTTTAACTAGCGCCCGCATCTCGTGGTCGTGCGGTAGCGTTCTCGCTTCCCACACCCGGGTTCCCGGGTTCGATTCCCGGCGGGGTCAGGGATTTTCTCTGCCTCGTGATGGCTGGGTGTTGTGTGCTGTCCTTAGGTTAGTTAGGTTTAAGTAGTTCTAAGTTCTCGGGGACTTATGACCACAGCAGTTGAGTCCCATAGTGCTCAGAGCCATTTGAACCATTTTAACTAGCCACGCCTGGGCGCCAACTTTCCAAAATTGCAGATCAGTGGCGGGACGTGGTACATGTTTTCAGGGGACTCCCGATATTTTCTTATAGTGATGGAAATTCCAGTGCATCTGCTGGCAATGGTGTACGTAGTGCCAGTTCCAAATGCGTCTCTGTGTCAAAGCACACTGTCTGTGCCACGATGCGTACTTATTCACTGCGTTCGTATATGCATCGAGCATCGAAAAAAAAGGAACTACACGTAGATATACCGTAATTTATATTAATATTTACATGCAAAATGCTTCAGAATAACCCTCAAATAAGTTTTCCATTAACATTCAAGAACAGAATTTTTTTTCACTGTGTTCACTGACAGTCTGTTTCGTACATTAGTAAAAATTTGACCAGCTTTCGAAAACACTCGTTCAACATGGACAGATGTTACTAGAACACACAACTTCCGGGAAGTTAAATAGCCTCTTCCCAACCACCAATTTAACGAATCTGCCTGCCTAGCTATTAAGGGGTCTTTATAAAAAGATAATATAAACATTATTTCTCTAATCTGAATGTCCAATAACCGAGTTCCTGTTTTAGTAGAATATCATTCTGAATATTTTAAAGTGATTGAAATAATAGCAACAATAAAAACATACGTAGTTTGCTTATCTGTTTACTTCTTCAGTAGCTTGAGATACAGATGAAATTTTTGGTTGCTGGCATCTAGCTACGTCCTCGTTGCAGGTAGCCCATGGTGAATATTCGCCTAGTTCATCTTCATCAGCGACTGTATCTGTAGCAACAGAATTTCCAGTTCCCTGCAAACTCTCTTCTGGATGGGATCTTAAAATTAGGTCTGCTACACCTATGATGACATCTTCTTTGATCTTTCTGGCATCAAGAAGGTCGTTAAAATGCTTTCTTTCTTGAACTTATGATCCAAGAATGTGCAGGCTGCAAATGTCTTGCTCTTCTAAATGTCTTCGAGGTACCTGGTTAAACTGACCACTAGAGAGGTTACAACTTGCATTACGAGGCTATGAAACTTCTTTGAATCGATCATTTTCTGGCAGGAAGAAAGTAATCCCTTCCTTAAAACAACCACTTTCGACGCCGATATATATTGGTCTGCACTCATTTCCCGTGTCACTATTCCGAATGGCTTCAGAACTGCCGCGCGGGATAAGCCGAGCGGTCTTAGGCGCTGCAGCCATGGACTGTGCGGCTGGTCCCGGCGGAGGTTCGAGTCCTCCCTCGGGCATGGGTGTGTATGTTTGACCTTAGGGTAATTTAGGTTAAGTAGTGTGTAAGCTTAGGGACTGATAACCTTAGCAGTTGAGTCCCATAAGATTTCACACACATTTGAACATTTTGCTTCTGAACTGCACACGTGCCACGAATAATAACAATTCTTCCACTGCAATGGCGGGAACCTTAGCGTTTAGTGCAGCAGCCGTACTTTTCACAGCACTTGAAAGTTTATGGAAGCGTTCGATCACGAAAAATGTCGAGTTCCACCTAGCTGATGCATTGTGGATGAGATTTTCTAATGGGAGGTCGTTTTGGTGTAAATAGTTTCTTAGGGCTGCCTTTGCTATCGTGCTTCTTTTGAAGTACTCCACGGTTACCCTCACTTTCTTCAGAACAACTGGTAACTCACTCTGCTTTAACACAAACTGCGCTTTTAAATACAACGTATGAGCGAAAAAAAAGAACAAATTTAGTACATTTACCTCGTTCGATTGCGCGAACAATATTTGCAGCATTGTCGGACACAACAGTTACAACTTTCTCGTCGATGTTCCGTTCGTTTGTGATGTGCTAAAACTGAACACATCGATTTTCCGCAATATGTATCTCTGAATACGAGAAACAATCTGACAAGACACTCTGAGTGATCATAGTGTCTGGCGAAATAAAATGGGCGGTGACAGCCATGAAACTTCCCGTATTAAGTTATGTCCAACAGTAAGGAAAAAATGTGTGTGAAATCTTATGGGACTTAACTGCTAAGGTCATCAGTCCCTAAGCTTACACACTACTTAACCTAAATTATCCTAGGGACAAACACACACACCCATGCCCGAGGGAGGACTTGAACCTCCGCCGGGACAAGCCGCACCCAACAGTAAGTATTTTAGACAGACAGAAGGTGCAAGAGCATAGGTATACTGGTACTTTAAGCTGAGAAGACTCGTACAGAGAATTTATCAGCGAATGATTTAAATCATATTTTGACGGGAACTCATTGTCAGGATTCAGAGCTTGCGTGTACTCCACAAACCGTAGCGGTCGCGCGGTTCCAGACTGTAGCGCCTAGAACCGCTCGGGCACCACGGCCGGCTACAAAATCACAGTCGGGTAGCGACGAAACGTATGCCGTTTAAAACATGTCATCGTCGATTTGAACTATGTACAAGATTGACAAGTATCACACACTGCTATGAACTACTTTTTATAATCTGGAGTGAAATAGCTCCACAAAGGGCTAGATTTCGTCTATCTGTCATTGACACGGAATTCAAGACAATCGATAACATAACGAAAGAGAATAAATCATAGAGTGGCACGGTCCGGCAGCACTTTGTAAGACGGAGAAGCTTGCAGAAACAATTTGTCCCGGCTCTACCACTGACACGGGCACGCATCTGAAAGCACTGTCCTGTATGTGCCATGCCGTTGGCACCAGACAACGGCCGTGCAGCCGAGGCAGTCACGTGGCCACATACAGTACTGCTTCGTTCGGCAAGTGCCCGTGCCCTCCATACTGTTCGTTGTATTTATGGAGAAGCAGGCGTCGTTGGCTGGTGTTCTTGGTTCAAATGGCTCTGAGCACTATGAAACTCAACTTCTGAGGTCATCAGTCGCCTAGAACTTGGAACTAATTAAACCTAACTAACCTAAGGACATCACACACATCCATGCCCGAGGCAGGATTCGAACCTGCGACCGTAGCGGTCGCTCGGCTTCAGACTGTAGCGCCTAGAGACCGAGCGAGGTGGCGCAGTGGTTAGCACACTGGACTCGCATTCGGGAGGACGACGGTTCAATCCCGTCTCCAGCCATCCTGATTTAGGTTTTCCGTGATTTCCCTAAATCGTTTCAGGCAAATGCCGGGATGGTTCCTTTGAAAGGGCACGGCCGATTTCCTTCCCCATTCTTCCCTAACCCGAGCTTGCGCTCCGTCTCTAATGACCTCGTTGTCGACGGGACGTTAAACACCACTAACCTAACCTGTAGCGCCTAGAACCGCACAGCCACTCCGGCCGGCGACTGGTGTTCTTGCCCTTACTAAATAAGGAGTAGCGCTTTAAGTTCAATGTTCACGTCACAGACGTTTTTATTCTTGCAAACGTTTCACAGATTCCAGAATCATTTTTACAGCGGTGCCGGTTCATTTGAAATCATGGCACCATGCCTACCGCGCCGTCTTTGGCACCGGTGTCAAAGCACGGTGCCAGTGCTTTCCTTACATCACAATTTTTTGTAGAACACTACCTGTATTATAAAGGGGTGTGCTGTGACAAAGTAAAATATACCGATATTGGTAGGATAATTTGAAGCTGTCCTAGCTCAGTCGGTAACACAGCTGACTTGAACGCAAGTGGCACGGGTTCAAACCCAGGTCCAAATGTAATTGGATGGATCCAGAGAGCATACCTTTCCGAGGTTGACCCAGTCTGAAATGAGTACCAGGGGAACCCTGGGATCAAAGTGACGCAACGACCACGAGTCTGCCTACACAATGTCTTTTGTGACAGGCCCTATCCCGAAGGCTGCCGCGGCCCGCTGTGACCGAGCGGTTCTAGGCGCTTCAGTCCGGAACTGCGCTGCTGCCACGGTCGCAGGTTCGAATCCCGCCTCGGGCATGGAAGTGTGTGATGTCCTTAGGGATGTGTGTGATGTCCTTAGGTTAGTTAGGTTTAAGTAGCTCTAAGTCTAGGGAACTGATGACCTCAGATGTTAAGCCCCATAGTGCTTAGAGCCATTTGAACCATTCGAAGGCTGCCGCGCTAGTGGATTTGGGCTATAAGAATAAGTTGCTGTAATGAACATTCTCAACATATGTAATCGTAACATTAAATGATTCTTTCTGTGAAACTTCCTGGAAGATTAAAACTGTGCGCTGGATCGACACTCGAAATCAGGCCCTATGCTTTTCGCCGGCAAGTGCTCTAGCGACTGCGATACTTAAGCACGATTGACGATCCGTCCTCACAGATTTGCACTTGCCCGCTAAAGGCAAAGGTCCCGAGTTCGGTTCTCGGTGTGGCACACAGTTTTAATCTGACAGGAAGTTTCATATTAATGAACACTTCGCTGCAGAGTGAAAAAATCGTTCTGGATTTTTTCTGTATAAAATAATTAGTTTGCTTTCCGACTTTTAACTCACTAATAAACTGCTAGTTCCATCGTAATTATTAAGTGTTGTATACTTCAAACAACTTATAAGCACAATGATAGCAAGAGGCAATGATATAAACACATTACTAAGAGAAAATACCACATTCATAAAAATTACAATGACAAAATCTTCATCAATGCAAATAATTTTAATTGTACAGCAAAAAGAAGAATGTAAAGATTTTGTTGTGACCAGAAACTACAAAATGACTAACTGTGTACCAAATAATAATAATCATCATAACATGTTAACTTTCAATGTAAAATGCATTCCTTCTTACATCATTTAACTTATGCATTTGTTTGCAATTCTGTTAATGGGAGTATTCTATTCATTTTCTCATAAACATGAATTCCAAATCATTCAGTCTGTTTCGGGTCATTGTTAGCGCGAAAACATTTTCAATTGTCTAAATGCTGAAAATGACCGCTCAGAGGTACAAGAAATACCAGGTATAATTAAAATAATCCGTACAAACTTCATAAATTATGTGAGGATTTCACACATGGGACCACTGTTTCCTGTACATAAAATACTTGTAACGTCTGACAAGTTGGCCACTTCTTTCTTCCTTCTGCACCCATGTAGAAACATGTCCCTCCGTAATGTCAGTTATTGTTTATCACACACTGTCCAATAGAACTACAGAATTCGATCAGCACCAATTTGGTCGATACCATAAGCTTCAGTTTGTGAAATTAGTTCCAAAACCGTTGTTTGAAATCTACGATTTCGCGAATCAACAGCCACATCAGTTATTTCAAAAAATATTTGTCAATGCATTTTCTTCGGCGTTTGATAGATATGACGTATAAGGATCACTACCTTCGTCGTAGCGTTTTGGCATCATCTTATTTCCAGACAAAACTGGTTCCTCCGTTTTCCTCATGGTTTCATTCCACGTCTCAAAAAATACATCCCTTTTTGAAGCTTAACTTGTAAATAAAGTTTCCACCAAAACAGTGACTTCTCAGTATGACAATGATTTCTTCTGAAAAGAAGAATGAAGTTGTTCAATTCTGCCGAAAACTGAGATTAATATTTTTAGGAAAATAAGAAATCTGAATTGATGTAGGTTTGAAAAATATCCACCAGCCTTCCCATCGACTTCACCTTTTTCGCCTGACAGGTCTTCCAAAAATATCAAGAGAATGTCATAATTACTTTCCAACGATTTTATTGATTCTTCTCTCACACACCACCTTGTGGGACAGAATGGCAACAAAGTGAGTCTGGGAATGTTTTTTACAACACCATATTCATTGTTTTCTTGTAGCAATTCAAATACTCATAGCCTCTTTGGCAAATATCACACAAATGATATTAATCCACGAATAATCATCAGACAGTCTTGCACATAACTAATACCTTGCATTGCATCTTGTACTACCAAATTCAAATTATGCACCGAACAAGGAACAACCATAGCTCTGCTCCAAATGAGTAATTCACCTTTGGAATCCTGTGAAATATCCACTGGCATTATTCGCACCATCATAACGCTGACCATGACAGTATTTTAAGTCGAGAGGTAAACGTCTTACAGCCCAATCAAGGAAGACCAAAAAACGTCAAATAAGGGGAAAAACTGTGTATTATAGTTCAGTTCTTTTATCTTGGCGGTTCGCGATTGCCCGCCCAGACGCGGGAGATTGCTGCGTTGCCAGTTGCACGCGCCAAGAGAAGCAGCGCCACAGTATAGTTCGCAAACTTACGTTTAGGGGGGAGCGCGCAGTTTATGAAGTAAAGTCACCACGGCCGCATTAACCCTTTCGCTGCTACAGAGACGTGCTCCCCGCATTCCGCGCTGTGCGCAATTTTGTCATCACTGCACTGCTCGTCTGTGCAGACACATGGTGTTTCGACTCCTTTGACACACTTAATCATTCGATTTCACAAAAAATATTTGCCCCAAAATTTGATTTTTCACGTCTTCTTGACCGATTCCTTCCCCCATAAATGACTTAATTTTGTTTCGATGTTCAACGCAGTTATTGTGCAGCATTAGATGTAGTAAATCATTGCACGAAATTTTGAAGAGTTTGCAGAGGTAAAAAAGTCCATAGCGTATACTTTTCGTATTGTCGATTTTAGTTGACACTAGAAATTTCAAAAAATTACATTCAAACGAATAAAATTCATGAAGTAAGACACTTCGATATTGTTTTTAAATAAAGAAAATATCAAGCACCGAGCAAGGTTTCAACTCAGGACCTTTCGCTTAGCAGCTAAACACTTTAACCATTACGCTAATGCAGCTCATAATCCAAGAGACCTCCTGGAGGACTTTAAAATATCACGCAAAATACCGACAAACACTGTTGGTATGACTGAGTTAGTCACGTTTCGTCGAAGTACAATATGAAATAAACAATTACCGCTGTTCTTTATTGCGAAAAAGCGGTTAGTGAGAATGATACAAACACCTTTCCTTACTATCGCCTGAATTAGGAGGCTTATTGCTTGTTTGCTATTTGGGGAGCAAAATAACTGATGATGGTCGAAGTAGAGAGGATATAAAATGTAGACTGGCATGGCAAGGAAAGCATTTCTGAAGAAGAGAAATTTGTTAACATAGAGTATAGATTTAAGTGTCAGGAAGTCGCTTCTGAAAGTATTTGTATGGAGTGTAGCCATGTATGGAAGTGAAACATGGACGATAACTAGTTTGGACAAGAAGAGAATAGAAGCTTTCGACTGAAGACCACAACAGCAACAATTGCTTGTTTGGTTTAATTAATTAATAGAATATGAAGCAATTGGCATAAAGAATGCTTTTTTCAAACTTTCTATAAAAGAAAGTCTGCTATCAAGACATTGCTTTTGTTCAATTACTTTATTTATGACTGAACGTTTCTAAAACTGAAGAGACTCGTCCGTGCTCTGCACTGCAGTGGAGCTCTGGCAACGTCGTTCTCTGTTCATTGACTGACGTCAGATATGCAGAACGAACCTAAACTCGGCCACCGTCGTAAATGACGCGCACTTTAGCAGATTTTTGTGCAGTGCTAGGAGGGAGTGTCATGAACAACATACAAAGGGCATTCAAAAAGTTTTGCACAGTCATCGATAATATTTTCATTTTTTGCAGAAGAGAATGAAATTTTTTTGTGGACATACTTGGAACATTTAGCTATAAGTTGGTACATAAAAGTGTTTTCTTTTATTTACAGGTGAGCCATAATGGACCGTGAAGTAGATGTCAGGTTGCGACAACGGTCGGTGATGGAGTTCCTCTTCAAAACCGGCGATGACTCTGCCACATCGATTCACAGGAAGTTGTTCCTTCTTTATGGGGAGGACACAGTAGACCGCAGCACTATCCAGTGGTGGCTGCAGAGGTTTAAAGAAGGTGATTTCTCTCTACTGGACAATCCACGATGCAGTAGACCATCAACGGCAGTGAGTGATGTGAATAAGGAGACCATTGATCAAATCATCCAAAATGGCAGATGTGTGACGACATGACAGCTAGCTGAAATGACTCGTCTGTCATTGGGTAGTGTGGTATCACTGGTACAGTCACAAGGGTACAGAAAAATCTGTACACGTTGGGTGCTTAGAATACTGACAAGAGAAATGAAAACGATGAGGAAGAATGTGGGCGAGGGTCTCAAAAATGGTTCAAATGGCTCTGAGCACTATGGGACTTAACAGCTGTGGTCATCAGTCCCCTAGAACGTAGAACTACGTAAACCTAACTAACCTAAGGACATCACACACATCCATGCCCGAGGCAGGATTCGAACCTGCGACCGTAGCAGTCGCGCGGTTCCGGACTGCGCGCCTAGAACCGCGAGACCACCGCGGCCGGCGTGCGAGGGTCTCATGAAGGCCTTTACTGAAGAGTGGAAACAGTGTTTTGACGGCGTCATTACCCAGGATGAAACATGGTTGTTTTTGTCCGAACCTGAGAGCAAAACCCAATCCATGGAGTGACGTCATCCGTGTTCCCCTCGGAAGAAGAAACCAAGAATTTCACGAACAGCAGGCCGAAAGGTGATTGCCTCCTTCTTCTGGGATCAGTGTGGTGTCATTTTCATTGACTTTTTGGAACCTGGCTCCACAGTTAACCGGGACCGTTACTGTTTGTCATTGGACAAGTTGCGACGTGCCATCAAGACCCACAGACCACAGCTTCAGGCGCAGGACAAAATCAGGAAAATGGGTTGGAAAATTGTTCCTCATCCACCCTACAGTCCGGACTTTACTCCGTCTGATTCTTACCCCTTTGGTCGTCTGAAGGTCCACCTGTGCGGTAAAACATTTGATAGCGAGAAAGACCTTATTTTCTGTGTCCAGCGATGGTGTAAAAGTCAATCCCCAGCATTTTAACAAAGTGCATTTACATCATGGAAAGAACGTTGGGACAAATGCGTCACAGCTGATGGAGGCTACATTGAGTAGGCTCAATGTATAGATAAATTTTCGAAGTGTGTTCACAAAACATTTCATTCTCCTCCTACAAAAAATAAAAAAATAGAGACGACTGCACAAAACTTTTTGAACGCCCTTTGTACTAAAAATCCTGACCGACAGAGAGTGAGCATTGGAGTTGGGGACGTTTAAAGGTCACTATTTTATGTTTTTCTTGAATAACTCTAAAACCGCGGCTTCTATCGAAAATGTTTCGCAGTACAAACTTACATTAAATTTACTACAGGAAAAAACCAATAATTTTTTCTCTATGACTACGTTTCCGCATTGCAGGGAATCAAATAATAGTATATAATTAAAAACGGTGTTTTAATTGAATAAAATTAATGTTTTACATAAATTGGGTTAAGAACAAATATTAAAATTGTACACCGCGTCTAACCGCAGTAGAGCCGTATTAAGGGATAAATTGTGTTCTGGGGGTGTAGTAGGGTGGAGGGCGTGGTGGTGGAGGGTAGAAGCGCGAGGGAAGGCAGGTCGCCAGATTGCGGTCGTGCACTTCCCTCCTTCATAGATCTGCAAACTGGAGAGCTAAAAGGTGATTCCCCTCTGTATCTACTCCACAACATCAAAATAAGCAAATACAGGGTGTTTACAAAATTATACCATTCCCCCACTTTTCCACTAGTGTGTTAACTCTACATGGAATTCAGGTAAGAGTTACTAATAGTACTAACGCAAGAAATGCATATGGACCGAATCTACGCACGTCTCTGCATAATGCTCTGCGCTGCTAGACGGTAAATAGATTTTTAGTCATCCTGTACAGCTGCTTTATCGTTCTAATGGGAAAAGTAACTTCCCCCACCACAAGTGCCACTTGCTATTCATTTTGCAGATTCTTACTCTATCTGTATTCCACGTAGTGTTAACGCTTTTATGGAAACTGAACATACGTGGGCATGTCTGCATACTATGTCGCCAGTGATTCATAAGTCACGCTGCGTAGGGTTGAATAATTTTTTTAAACACCCTGTAGTTGCTTCTTGTGATGTAGGGGAGACAGAGCAGAGTATCACCTGCTCCCTCTTCGGTTTGCAAACCTGTCAATGGCGGAAATGCATACCTATGAGGAAGGGAAATGCATAACCATAACTCGACAAGCTATCTTCTCCCGCGCTTCTACCCTCCACCCGCTCACGAATTTGTGACACTTGCACGGAGACACAGGTGTACGGAGAGGAAATGTGTTGCCATTTGTACGGAGCCCAGGGCGCTGTTGGTTGTGGACAGGGTGTTCCAGACGTAGGGCACAATGGCCTGTCCGCCCCAACCTGTGAAGTCTTCTGGGAGAGACCAAGGCCCATTTCCTGCGCAAAGTTCCCTGTCCGTAGTGCGCGTGGCTTTCTTCCAGAGTTCAGAACTGCAGTTGATCTCTGACTGGCAAGTAGTGTTCTGTGTTTTGGTGTGGAAGTAATGGAGTTCACCGACACCAAAAATGGTTCAAATGGCTCTGAGCACTATGGGACTCAACTTCTGAGGTCATCAGTCCCCTAGAACTTAGAATTACTTAAACCAAACTAACCTAAGGACATCACACACATCCATGCCCGAGGCAGGATTCGAACCTGCGACCGTAGCGGTCTCGCGGTTCCAGACTGTAGCACCTAGAACCGCACGGCCACTCCGGCCGGCTCACCGACACCACCTAAGGATAGCCTTTACTGATTTACAACGGGCATCAATATACCGGGTGATCAAAAAGTCAGTATAAATTTGAAAACTGAATAAATCACGGACTAATGTAGATAGAGATATACAAATTGACACACATGCTTGGAATGACATGGGGTTTTATTAGAACAAAAAAAAAAAATACAAAATTTCAAAAAATGGCCGACAGATGACGCTTCATCTGATCAGAATAGCAATAATTAGCATAACAAAGTAAGACAAAGCAAAGATGATGTTCTTTACAGGAAATGCTCAATATGTCCACCATCATTCCTCAACAATAGCTGTAGTCGAGGAATAATGTTGTAAACAGCGCTGTAAAGCATGTCCGGAGTTATGGTGAGGCATTGGCGTCGGATGTTGTCTTTCAGCATGCCTAGAGATGTCGGTCGATCACGATACACTTGCGACTTCAGGTAACCCCAAAAGCCAATAGTTGCACGGACTGAGGTCTGGGGACCTGGGAGGCCAAGCATGACTAAAGTGGCGGCTGAGCACACGATCATCACGAAACGACGGGCGCAAGAGATCTTTCACGTATCTAGCAATATGGGGTGGAGCGCCATCCTGCATAAACATCGCACGGTCCAGCAGGTGTTTATCAGGCAGGCTGGCGATGATACGATTGTGTAACATATCGGCGTGTCTCTCACCCGTCACGGTAGCAGTTACAAAACCAGAATCATGCATTTCCTCGAAGAAAAAAAAACCCGATAACGGTAGATGTGGTAAATCCAACCCATACCGTGACTTTCTCGTCGTGCAATGGAGTATCCACGACAGTCCTAGGATTTTCGGTAGCCCAAATTCTGCAGTTGTGGGCGTTGACAGACCCTCGGAGCGTGAAATAAGCTTCGTCGGTCCACAACACGCTATTCAACCAATCTTCATCTACCGCCATCTTTTGAAACGCCCACACCGCAAATGCCCTCCGCTTCACTAAATCGCCAGGTAACAGTTCATGATGCCGATGGATTTTGAACGGATAGCATCGGAGGGTACGCCTAAGTGCCAACCAAACAGTAGTGTATGGAATGCCGGTGCGACGTGCGACTGCACGAGCGCTGACTTCCCCGTGCATAGACGAACCCGCTACAGTCTCCATTTCTTCCTGAACTGTCTCAGCAGCATTACGCCTTGTGCTCGGTCGGCCACTACGGGGTCTATCGCCTAAACAACCCTTGGCTTCGAACTTCAAAATCATTCTCGCCACAGCTGCATTTGTCAACGGACCTTTACCCGTTCGAATCCCCTTCCTACGGCGATAGGATCGTAACGCTGAACTAGCACATTCCCCATTCTGATGATACAGCTTCACTAAAAGCGCCTTTTCAGGTAACGTCAACAGGCTGCGACTGCTGGCGCATCTGATTCTCTCTCTCATTACAGCTCCTTTTATACACGATTGTCATGCGCAGTCACTGACGTTTTGCTGTCCAGCGCCATCTGTCGGACATTTTGTGAACATCGTTTTTTTTTTGTTCTAATAAAACCCCGTGTCATTCCAAGCATGATTGTCAATTTTTACCTGTCTATTTACATTATTCTGTGGTTTATTAATTTTTCAAATTTATACTCACTTTTTGATCACCCGGTATATAGCGGACTACACAAGCAAGAAGTGATTTACCGGCGTAGTGTAAACTTTCAAAAGGATAAGTGCAAAGGAAGACTATCCACAAAAAGTAACAATGTTTTAGGAGAAGACAGCCATGTTTGTATTCCGGATAAAGCAGCATGTGAAGAGCGAAAACGTTTTGTCATCGCAAAGAAGAGGACAACAGAAACACATGCTACAGTTTCATCAGTTTACGTTGAAGAAGTAGGGCAGCTCTTCAACCGAAGCTACGACTTAGTAACATCGTTACCATCACACAGAAGTGCGAAACAAACGTTACATCGTATTAGGAGAAAATGCACAGAAGAGCCAAAGAAACTGGTACACCTGCCTAATATCGTGTAGGTCCCCGACGAGCACGCAGAAGTGCTGCAACACGACGTGGCATGGATTCGGCTAATGTCTGAAGTAGTGCTGGAGGGAATTGACACCATGAATCCCACTGGCCTGTCCATAAATTCATAAGAGAACGAGTGGGTGGAGATCTCTTCTGTACAGTACGTTGCAAGCCATCCAGATATGCTCAACAATGTTCATGTCTGGGGAGTTTGGTGGCCAGCTGAAGTGTTTAAACTTAGAAGAGTGTTCCTGGAGCCACTCTGTAGCAATTATGGACGTGTGGGGTGTCGCATTGTCCTGCTGGAATTTCCCAAGTCCGTCGGCATGCTCAATGGACATTAATGGATGCAGGTGATCAGGCAGGATGCTTACGTATGTGTCACCTGTCAGAGTCGTATCTAGACGTTTCAGGCGTCGCATATCACTCCAATTGCACACGCCGCACACCATTACAGAGCCTCCACCAGCTTGAACAGTCCCCTGCTGATATGCGGGGTCCATGGATTCGTGCGGTTGTCTCCATAGCCATACACGTCCGTTCACTCTATACAAATTTAAACGAGACTCGTCCAACCAGGCAACATGTTTCGAGTCAACAGTCCAATGTCGGTGTTGACGGGCCCAGGTGAGGCGTATAGCTTTGTGTCGTGCAGTCATCAAGGGTACACGAGAGGGCTTTCGGCTGCGAAAGCCCATATCGATGATGTTTCATTGAATGGTTCGCACTCTGACACTTGTTGATGGCCTCTTTGAAATCTGCAGCAATCTGCAGAAGGGTTGCACATCTGTCACGTTGAACGATTCTCTTCAGTCGTCGATGGTCCCGTTCTTGCAGGATCTTTTTCCGGCCGCAGGGATGTCGGAGATTTGATGTTTTACCGGATTCCTGATATCCACGGTCCACTCTTGAAATGGTAGAACGGGAAAATCCGCACTTCATCGCTATATCGGAGATGCTGTGTCCCATCGCCCGTGCGCCGACTTTAACATTACGTTCAAACTCACTTAAATCTTGACTACCTGCCATTGCAGCAGTAACCGGTCTAAAAACTACGCCAGACACTTGTCTTATATAGGCGTTGCCGCCCGCAGCGCCGTATTCTACCGGTTTACATATCTCTTTACGTATCAAGTCTATACAGATTTCTTTGGCGTTTCAGTGTATATGGGCACTACGCAAGGTCCCACTGATTCTGGAGGAATATTCTCCCAAGAAAATAGTTTGCTGATGAAAGAAAGTAGCAATTTTTTGCTTGTACATGATAACAGGGGACCGCGTGGTATTTGCCAGCGAAAAGGGAAAAACATGTTTATCAAGCTACGAATCGTTTTTTGTGGATGGAGCGTTCAAGAGTTCGAGCAAGCAGTTTTGACAGCTGTTTATACTCCACGCCGAGCTTGATAGTTCCAGTTGTTTACACTTTGTTGCCAAATAAAAATCGAGAAACTATATGAACGTTTTTTTGAAGCTATTAAAACTAACGTGCCTGGATTGAACCCTGCATCTCTGATGACGGACTTCGAAATTGCCGTCGTACAAGCAGCTAACAGTTTGTTCCCTGAAACAGAAATTATTGGTTGGAGCTGTCATTTTAATCAATGTTTGTGGAATAAAGTTCAGTGTTGCGGCCTCGTTCCAGCCTACAAGGAAAACGAGGAAATACGCAGCCACATAAGAATGTGTTCTGCTCTAGCACATTTTCCCTTGGAAATATTGCATGATGGTTGGCTGTGTGTTCAAGAGAGCACGCCTGAAGACCAAAAACTTCAGGACTTATGACTATTTTGTGGTCCAGTGGCTCAACAAGGAACATATGCCAAGAGAAATGTGGAATTGCAGTGGAAGGCGCTATACCATTAATAGCATCCCGGAAGGATGGAACCGAAGAATAAACCCATCAATATCAAAAGTTCATCCGACTGTTTACTCTTTAGTGAAAAATCTTCGAGAAGATGCACAGTACCACGGCTACCAGTTTCAACGACTAATTTTAAACATTGATGGGAACAGAAGAAAAAAGTCAGCAATGAAGGCTGACAAAACGATTGCAAAGGCTTTAAAGAAACTCCAAACTAATGGGAACTTAAAATCATTTCTGACTTGTGTGGCCTCCTCACAGAAATTACAATGACGAAGATAACATGAGGCATTTGTAAGTACTGAAAAGTAGTTTAATGTAATCATCGGAAATCATGTAAATATTTAAATAAATTTAATTGGGGGACGAAAAGAGACTACCTCCCCATGGTGCCCCCTCGAAACGACACAAAGTCGGCTAAATTTCTGTTGAAATTTGTAAAATATTCCCTAATGAAGACTGAGAAGACTCTCTCAAAGGCCAAGCTTTTCCTAGGGAGTAATCGCAGCATTCGCCTTGGGAGGTTCTTAGAACCAAAATCTGTGTGACCAGACATCGAATATAAGATCTTTGCAATGGAAACGCAAGCAAATGTCACGCAGTGAAATTCATACTTTCTCCCTCCGTTAGAAGACGAGCAAACCAGCACGAAACTAGCAAAGACAAAATAAATTATCATAAAAAGTGACTGATTGCAGTTTTGCAAGCTTTCAACATATTTTAAAAATAATTTCTAGTGACAGACTACAGCAAGCATCTTGGAGGTTACGTCTAGGCGAACAAGAGCTGTCACCCTCACTCGCCGCCTGTGTGTGAGTGCTCGCGGTAAAATGGGTCAGACGTCGTTACGTAGCGCAGCACGGCTGATTGATAGCGCAGAAGTGCAAACAGTGTGCTGCCTTCAGAGAAATATCATAATTAGGATCGGTTAAGGCTTAGATAAGAACATACAGTACATACGGCGCAGTGCTTAAGGGGAAATTCCACCCAAAAAATTAAATTTTCTTTCACTTTGCCCATAGCAACCAACTTTTAAAATCGTGTCTACTATGTAAACATGTAACAACACCCAAGTTGAGAAGTCCATAACTTCACTGGTTTTCGAGTTTTGAATTTTTAACGTGATTTTAATGGTATTCTTGAAAACATCTTTTGGTACTCAAGCACAATCTTCACATGGCAGATTTTGTAGATACAATCTCAAGACATAGTTCAACGGTTCTGTGCACTCATTTTATAAGAAATATTAATAATTTTGTTTTCAGTGTTAATTTCAGTCTTAAATTTTCTTTAGCAGTACATAAATGTGATGCTACAGTAAACAAATCATATTGTCGATAATATTAATGCATGGAAGTTCAAATGGTTCAAATGGCTCTGAGCACTATGGGACTTAATATCTGAGGTCATCAATCACCTAGAACTTAGAACTACGCAAAGCGAACTAACCTAAGGACATCACATACATCCATGCCCGAGGCAGGATTCGGACCTGCGACGTAGCGGTCGCGCGGTTCCAGACTGAAGCGCCTAGAACCGCTCGGCCACACCAGCCGGCTTGCATAGAAGTACGCAAACACATCAAGACTACTTCCTGCAAAAATTTCGTTCAGACTGCTTAATATTTATGATAAATTTAGCATTGAGCTTAGAACAACAAACTTATCGTAAAACGGATTTTATCATTTAATGGAAAACTGAACTTTACTACAAGGCACATAACCATTACAATTCACCGGCGCTATAACGTTTTTCCTTCTTGCTTATACAAGGCTCCTTGTAATGTTAAGATCATGGAAGCCTTTTTCTTGAATTTTGTGAACAAAATGGTTCAAATGGCTCTGAGCACTATGGGACTCAACTGCTGAGGTCATTAGTCCTCTAGAACTTAGAACTAGTTAAACCTAACTAACCTAAGGACATCACAAACATCCATGCCCGAGGCAGGATTCGAACCTGCGACCGTAGCGGTCTTGCGGTTTCAGACTGCAGCGCCTTTAACCGCACGGCCACTTCGGCCGGCTTTTGTGAACAGAAACCTACTCACAGTCTTCTTGAGGAGGCACTGTGGCAGGAATATATGACCATAGGCCAGTGCTTATTTCCTTGGAGCTTGTGATTGTACTGAACAGAACTTCATTGTACTCCATAAACTTATATTTACACAGTCGACAGGCAAACGAACTAATTTCCAACGACTGACTGCCAATCGTTTCTCTTCAGTTTTCTGAAAAGTGTGATATTCCTGGCTGTGGCCGCCAGTATTTTATTTTGCTAGAAGCTCGCCTTTATACAGCTTCATACAGGTGAAGTAGCATATGGTACAAAAGTGGGGTGAGGTACAAGCGTAAGATAGTACAGTAGGTACCAGTCCCGTTGGAGGGTCCGCCAATTTTACTGAACTTGCTTCTGATTGGTCGGCACATTCGGGTGTTAGGCGCCAAAGCGCCTAACTTCCCTTATTAGTTATTTACATACTTTTCATTGTATTTAACCCAGTTTTCAGTACGACAATCTCACGACTTCATCGTTTTTGTTTATTAAATTTCACTAGTTATGGGAAACATAAGAGTGACGATCTTACAACCGAAGTTCTTCGGACACCTTCGGGTCGCTTTAGCGCGCCTGGGAGACGAGGTACTTCGGTTGAGCTACTCACTCTGTTTCGGGTGTTCCGGAGGGCAGGACGTGTATTTCTATTTCGGGCGGACATGTTGTACTCTATATCGAAAGCCGATATAAAAATTACCGTACAATTAAGAAAGCTATGTCGAGTGTTGTAAAAGACACTATTGTTGTTGTGTGAAATCTTATGGGACTTAGCCGGTCGCGGTGGCCGTGCGGTTCTAAGCGCTGCAGTCAGGAACCGCGGGACTACTACGGTCGCAGGTTCGAATCCTGCCTCGGGCATGGATGTGTGTGATGTCCTTAGGTTAGTTAGGTTTAAGTAGTTCTAAGTTCTAGGGGACTGATGACCTAAGATGTTAAGTCCCATGGTGCTCAGAGCCATTTGAACCATTTGAACCATCTTATGGGACTTAACTGCTAAGGTCATCAGTCCCTAAGCTTACACACTACTTAACCTAAATTATCCAAAGGACAAACACACACACACCCATGGCCGAGGGAGGACTCGAACCTCCGCCGGGACCGGCCGCACAGTCCATGACTGCAGCGCCTCAGACCGCTCGGCTAATCCCGCGCGGCAAAAGACAGTATAAAATGTGTGATTATTATAAATATAATCAAACAGGATACAGTAATGATTCGAATGGTTCAAATGGCTCTGAGCACTATGGGACTTAACATCTATGGTCATCAGTCCCCTAGAACTTAGAACTACTTAAACGTAACTAACCTAAGGACATCACACAACACCCAGTCATCACGAGGCAGAGAAAATCCCTGACCCCGCCGGGAATCGAATCCGGGCGCGGGAAGCGAGAACGCTACCGCACGGCCACGAGCTGCGGTCTACAGTAATGAGAAGCGTCGTCTACCATCATTGTCAGTACTACAGATATTTCCCTCTGTAGATACGGAGACTAACCTGGGCAAGTGGCATCCCATGAAATGCGCAATCACAGGTTCAAGTTGACAGCAAGCAGCCTCCGCCGAAGAAGATCCCATGACCGACGAGCTGTCTTCTGCGCTAGGGACGCAGCTTTAGAAGACGACAGGTTGGTGGAAAGAACGGTTACGGACTCTTATTCAATCTCTCCAGATCTCTTCAGAGTCCAGATCTGACGTCCAAGGAGCACGCATAATTTAAGAAAGCTTGCAACTTGTTTTTCCCAGTTTGAGTTTATGCCAAGTTCGGTGTGGGGCTGGCTCTGTTTGATGGTGATAGAAATAAAAAATTGTCTTTGGTATCTCTCGGGGTGCCACATCCCCCTAATGCAGTCCGTATTTCGAACTTTTCTTAGACATATTTGTAATTCGAATGTAGCAAAATCGTTTTTGGATCTAAGAGTAAACACTCCAAAGATTGAAACAGTAAATCTCTTTTGAAAAAATGAAGTTTTAGGGTGCGTCTCCCCTTAAAATAGAGAGTAGCTGTTTTTAAAGGGCGGAAAGTAGCATAATGGTAGGGTTAGGAACCTCAAAACAGTCAGACATATTAACATCAGTGTACCAGAGCAGGGTGCCTAGTCTATATGTTTATTGTATGAGGTGGTATCTTGATACGTTGTGTTCTATCAATCTGCTTCAAAACTTTGAACACAATGAAAAAGTTGAGGTTACAACTACATTACAATAGCTTCCATGCAAAAGATTACGGGCACATGGAAGGCGAACAGAGAGAAACTGATGTGGAAAATAAATAAAGAAAGAAAAACGCTTTTAAGCGATATGACTGAAGAAAGTATTCATCATACATACACCTGCAATGTAATGTTTGGGTGATTATAGTTTCATAGTAAGACTAGTTTCGTCGACTTATGTTTCTTTAATGTAAATTGTCACGCATTTAGCATTCTGCAGTTACGATTATGTCGATGTTTGGACTTACATGTACATGCTGCTTTTATGCGTAATTAAGAGAACGAAATCCGCCCACACAAGCTCACTGGGGACTTAAGAGCTTGGCTTCGAATTAGCATTACTCATAAAATGTCACCAGACGTTGATCCTTTAACGAAAAGTAAAATAAGTAATATTCTTTGACATTCTGTGTTTTTATATTTAACATTTACGTGTAATGGTAATGAAATATAAGTTTTTCAATTGAAATTTCATCCTAAAATGGCAATCGTCATAAGACTGAAATAGTCGTAAGAATTACCATGTTTCATATTTAGCTGCTCCCCCTCTGTTCTTTGAAGCATAAAAATATTAAAAGAGATGTGAATTTAATTGCCACTGCTCATTATGTTGAATTTCATTCCAAGTTGTCATTAATACAAAATGGTTCAAATGGCTCTGAGCACTATGGGACTTAACTTCTGAGGCCATCAGTCCCCTGGAACTTAGTACTACTTAAACCCAACTAACCTAAGGACATCACACACATCCATGCCCGAGGCAGGATTCGAACCTGCGACCGTAGCGGTCGCGCGGTTCCAGACTGTAGCGCCTAGAACCGCTCGGCCACTTCGGCCGGCTCATTAATACAAGTCTTCAAAATAAATTTACCACGAAAAGCATTAATGAGCCGCCCTGAAGCGATACAGGTTGCTCACCGTGTGGTGTGAGCGCAGGCCGGCTCGCACGAGTAGCTCTGCTGTACTGCATCTCTTATACACCACGTCCTACGTGAGCGGTCAAATGCGAACTCGGCGCGGCACCGGACCGCGTGAACAGGCTACACACAGCGAAGCGGTGCGGTACGGTCGTTCTGTCCTACGTGAGCTGTCAGCTGCGCGGCGAATGATAACAGTTCAAGAGAAAAAAGTGTTTTCCGATTTTCTTGCAGTGAAAAATACTGTGTGTTAATCAAGCAAAGCTACATCAACTCCTGTAGTTAGTTTTTCGGTAGAGATTCTCCTGTTCCTTTAAAAAATTAAAAACCCATTCTTTCCGTTTTGGGAGTTTTCTTCACAACAGCCGGCCAGAGTGGCCGAGCGGTTCTAGGCGCTACATGTCTGGAACAGCGCGACATCTTCGGTCGCAGGTTCGAATCCTACCTCGGGCATGGATGTGTGATGTCCTTAGGTTAGTTAGGTTTAAGTAGTTCTAAGTTCTAGGGGACTGATGACCTCAGAAGTTAAGTCCCATAGTGCTCAGAGCTATTTGAACCATTTCTTCACAATATAATACTTCTCATTCGATTATAAGAAAACTAATCGTTGCAAAGATCTGATTTTTCCGTATCTTACAGTATCATATCGCAGCTTGATGATGAAGTGTCAATTTTTTTCGATATTTGTCATAGTCATTGTGATAATCAATTTCTAAGTAAGTTATCTCATCAAATTTAGAATGTTTACAGTGAAAAATGCTGTCGCTGGCTACTTTACGTTTGGTTAATTTTAGGTGATATGTTCCTGCGTATAAAATGTAGCTGACATATCGAAATTGTTTTTAAAGCTGAAATAATAGCAATATCTCACTACAGAATGGAGAAAGATGCTGAAGTATTTTTATTCGAGGGCGCAGGTGCCGAGCGCGCTGCCTGCAAGCAGCTTGCAGCTCAGTCGTGAATAGTTGTGGAAGCAGACGCGTTATTCTGGTGTCAGCACACCCGCCCTTTCAGTACACTACATTCATTATGAACAGAAGGAAGATATTTTTAATGGAAAACTCGTATCTCAGGTATCAAATACTGAAGAAATATTGTCTACAACAAAGTAGTGAAACTAATATTATATATTTGGATAGGCATATTCACCATTTGTATGAAGAATTGAAATGTCAACCTTTGCTATCCAAGCAGTATGCTCGAATGTTACCTACACCGTTTGATTATATCGTGGACGCTATAAAACCTGTTCTGGCATTGAATTCAACTAATTTCCAGCGACCTATTTCAGTTGAAATGAAATGAAATGTCGTGTGGCTAAGGCCCCCCGTCGGGTAGACCGTTCGCCTGGTGCGGGTCTTTCGATTTGACGCCACTTCGGCGACCTGCGCGTCGATGGGGATGAAATGATGATGATTAGGACAACACAACACCCAGTCCCTGAGCGGAGAAAATCTCCGATCCAGCCGGGAATCGAACCTGGGACCTTAGGATTGACATTCCATCACGCTGACCACTCAGCTACCGGGGCCGCAACGGTCGATGGTGACTTTAAGGTAAGAACACAAATAACAAATCAGTCCTTTTACTTCTTTATTCCCATAACTGTATGTATTTAATATTTTACATTTCTCAAACATTTGTAAGATCTGAACGATCAACTTGTGGCACCTGTGGCGTATTTAGCTTCGACAACTCCTTACAAAAAAATCGCGAAGTGAACTGTTTGATAATCTGTAACTAACAAAACTGTATCGTTATAGATCCCACTGATGCCTTAGAACAGGAGAAGGCGAAACGCGTATGGGATAAATAAAGTAACTAGCAGCAGGAAAATGCAGTTTTATTTACAAAACAAGTATCCTGTTGCTTGGGGCATGGCCTGCTCTGACTGTTCAAATACAGGAACCTGAAGTTCAGGCTCATCGTTGTCGTCAACACCACTGTCACTGAGAGTCTCATAACTGATGCTGACAGTAGCACTTTCAAAGGCATTTTCTGTGTTCCTCACATCCATTTCGTCTTTCAAAGTAGTGTCGTGTGACGAGGGCCTCCCGTCGGGCAGACCGCTCGCCTGGTGCAAGTCTTTCGATTTGACGCCACTTCGGCAACTTGCGCGTCGATGGGGATGAAATGATGATGATTAGGACAACACAACACCCAGTCCCTGAGCGGAGAAAATCTCCGACCCAGCCGGGAATCGAACCCCGGCCCGTAGGATTGACAGTCTGTCGCGCTGACCACTCAGCTACGGGGGGCGGGCTTTCAGAGTAGTAGCACATGCAGAGTTCAAAAAATCCGAAGACGTGCTCGCTGCCGAGTGTTCTGGCTGAACGTTCCCTTCTGTTTTTCGTTGTGTCAAAATATCTTTTAAAAATAGCATGGACTCAATATATGGCGAAGTGCCTCTATATACCGGTTCACTGTCGGCGTCAGCTCCAGAACGAGGCTTAGGTACTTTTTTCAATTCTTTTGCAAACGTGTCCCTTATATTTTTCCATTTTTTCTTTGCCGCATCACCCGAAGTAAAAATTGAAAAAGATAAAGACTTCAAAGCATAACGGTACTAAAAGGTTGTTATCATGTCTCTTTAACAATTGCTGTTTCAGTGGGGAACGCTACGAATTGTTGACTTGAATGTTTAGAATTAATGGCGAGCAGTATATTCTCTCTCAGTGAAAATGGAACTTTCCATACGCTATATGAGCTGAGCGAACATGAGACAAATTTAGTACCAAACTCTCCATACTACTGATTCATCCTTGTACATAGAAGCGTAGGAAATTAATGCGATCGTTTAATGACATAATAACTGATGAGATGCTGCAGACGTTTACTCCACAGTTATTGTGTTCTGGCAAATTTGACCTACGTAATTTATAATTGCTTTTCGACTGAATCTCTCTATATCATAACAACTGGCTGCTTGTTGACGATCTATTCAAAAATGGTTCAAATGGCTCTGAGCACTATGGGACTTACCATCTGAGGTCATCAGTTCCGTAGAACTTAGAACTTCTTAAACCTAACTAACCTAAGGACATCACACACATCCATGCCCGAGGCAGGATTCGAACAAGCGACCGTAGCGGTCGCGCGATTCCAGTCTGTAGCGCCTAGAACCGCTCGGCCACTCCGGCCGTCGATCTATTGCAAAAGATGTTAATGGCACATAATGGCAGGATATCACTCTGAATACTATGGTGAATTTATGTCTGCCGGGAGTGCAAACATAGGTTGGAATCGGTAGCAGAACGTGACCGGGTTGTGACGCAAGATCTGATGGCCGAGAAAAGATTAGGCTCAAAGTAAGGCGCCAGCGATCAAGAAGATTACTTATCTTTATTCTCCACACTGAAGCAGGCACCGTCTACTGCTCCATAGCAAGTAGCTACGTAATTAAGTTCACAATACAATTCACAAATCCACAGTGCAATCCAAATCGTAACTAAGTTCTAAGCCCAAGGTTGTCATAAGATTTACACAATAACACTTCGATATTAACACAGCTATCGAACAAGAGCGAGTGACCGTCGCGTCAGGTCTGTACTCCCGTTATATGTTGTGGCCATAGAGAGAACTGCAAGCAAGAACTATTGAATGGCGCGACGTCCTTAGCCGGAGATAAGGCCATGAACCGCCGATGGCCGCGACGTGAAGCTAACATAATTTCTAAAACGGCTATTTCTAAAACGGCTATTTCCACAATCGTTGCAGAGGTTTGTAAAGCTATCTGGACAACACTCTTAATGAAGCACATGCTTGAGCCAACAGAAGATGATTTTAAAAAATAGCACAATGATTTTGGGACAGATGGCAATTCCCTAACTGTCTTGGAAGTATAGATGCAAAACACATTCGCATTAAAAACAAAAAAAAACAGTAAATTTGGTTCCATGTATTACTGCTACAAATCCTTCTTTCCCATTGTATTATTAGCCGTCACCTACGCAAATTACAGGTTTGTCATGGTGAATGTAGGCTCCTACGGCAAAGACAATGACGCAAGTGTGTTTGATGAATGCCCCTTCCGACATGCAATAGAAAAGGGAAGACAAACTACCTGAAGAAGAATTTTTGCCAGGATCCATTATCAAGTATCCATATGTTTTCCTAGGTGATGCAGGATTTCCACTAAAGGAATATTTAATGAGGCCCTTCCCAGAAAGAACAACGACTGAAGGTGACGGTAAAGAGATATACAACTATCGGTTATCTCGGGCAAGCATGGTGGTGGAACGCTCATTTGGTTCTATAACATCTAAATTTAGAATTTTACATAAACCTATCGACACTAGTGTGGAAAATGCAGTACATATTGTTAAAGCTATAACTTTATTACACAACATCGTCCGTGATCTTGAATCAATAAACGAGCTAGAGGAGGCATTTTCTCAAGATGTGTACCGAAATATACCAAATGCAGCACAAGACAATTTACAAACGAGATACAATGCATCATCACGAGCAGCTGTGCAAGTGAAGGATGATTTTAAATTGTATTTTGAACAAAATCCTGTACAAAGAATGTGGACTACACTGCTTAAAAATGTGTTATGTGCTGTTACTTGCAGTATCATTTATATTGGCAATGAAGAAAAATTTTAAATTGTTTGAACAAAATCCTGCGCACAGAAAGTAAACAACACGGCTCAATAAATGTATGTTACACATGTATTGTATTGTATTGTACTGTATGTTAAACGGGGACCTAGAAACGACGGAGAGGCTCCGTCCCCGCCGCAACCGGTGGTCCACATCCCCACGACGACTACCGCAGTCCACTTCGCCCCTCCGCCGCCCCACACCGAACCCAGGGTTATTGTGCGGTTCGGCCCCCGGTGGACCCCTCCCCCCACCCCCCCCACCCCCCACCCCAGGGAACGTCTCACACCAGACGAGTGTAACCCCTATGTTTGCGTGGTAGAGTAATGGTAGTGTACGCGTACGTGGAGAACTTGTTTGCGCAGCAATCTCCGACATAGTGTAACTGAGGCGGAATAAGGGGAACCAGCCCGCATTCGCCGAGGCAGATGGAAAACCACCTAAAAACCATCCACAGACTGGCCGGTTCACCGGACCTCGACACAAATCCGCAGGGCTGATTCGTGCCGGGGACCAGGCGCTCCTTCCCGCCTGGAAACCCGTGCGTTAGAACGCACGGCCAACCGGGCGGGCTATGTTTTTACACATGTGCTTACTTGTAGTACCAATTATTTTCGCAAATTCCTCCCATTCACGGTATGATATTAAACGGTTATGATAATTTTTATTTTTCTTGCCCCACAATACACGCCGTTCTTGAACAGCACTGATCAGAATTTCAGCCATTTTAAGATGAGAAACACACTGCAAACCGCGTCCACTTCGCCCGGAAATATCAATTTGATCGCGTCCGCTTCGCCAACTCGCCTGCTTCGCACTTGCGCGCTCACGTAGGACAATTTGACCGTTGGCCATTGTAAGTCACTCCGTACGAGTCTGCCAACCCCTCCCCCCCTCCCCCCCTCCACCCTCTCGCCCACCACCCTGTTACACCATTAGAACACAATTTATCCCTTAATACGGCTCTATGCAGTTAGACGTGGTACACACATTTAACATTTGTTCTTAACCCACAACAGTTAATAGTAAAGATTAATTTTATACCATGAAAACATAGTTTTTAATTATATGCTATTTTTCCATCCACTGCAAAGCCGAAACTACTAGTCATAGAGAAAAGATGAACAGGACCTGTTGTGCAGGAAATTTAATGTGGTATACATTTGTACTGAGAAACATCTTCGCTAGAAGCCGCGTTTTTTGAGTTATTCAAGAAAAACATTACAAAAAGTGACCTTTAAACTCCAACAACCTTCCCCGATTCTCCTACCAGCCCTTCGCTCATACCCTACCGGTCAGGATTTTTAATATGTTGTTCGTGACATTTCCTCCTACCACTGAAGAAAAATTTGCGACTACACAATTTTTTACCCTAATTTTCCTTCGTTGGACTATTATGACATCCCGGACGACTTCAAGCGATGTCTTAGAACTTGTTGAAGCTACTTCAAGAAGCCCATAAGCACCTCAACTTACACATTTTGGAGAAATGAAGACCATGAGTGGGCCTACATTTCTATATTCTGAAAAACCAAATTGTGATGATCTACAGTGGGAGGGAGTAGGATCGTTCCTAAGTAAAGGAATGAAGAACAACAGCCTGTGCCTTCAAGAATTCTCTTCACAAGGATCACTGGAAGAAGGAGAAATATATTGGTAGTGCGATGTTATGCACCAACTGAAGAGGCTAGTGAGGAGTTTGAAGCCAACTTGCACGTGGAACTCTAGAAAATAGCTGAGAACGCCAGCAGGAAAGATATTTTGACTACGATGGGCATTTTAATCCAAAGATGACAGCAGACGATCTAGGATTAGAGCAAGTAATTGGACGACATGGAGTGGGCAACATGAATAATAACGGAGACCTTTTTGTAGATTTCTGCGCCAGTAATGAACTTCTATAATTATTGGTGACACGATCTTCCCTCATAAAGAATATTGTAAAATATCATAGGTGTCTCCAATTTTTCACACTCAGAATCAAACTTACCATGTACCTTTTAGCGGAAAGTGGAGAACATTTCTCATAGACTTGAGGCACTGAAGGGGAGCAGACATAGGCAATGACCACCATCTTATCACTGCACCTGTTCGCATCAAGATAGCGCTATCAAAAAATGATTCCACTCTCAAAGCAAGAGATGTGATGTTGCAAAATTGAAAAATGAAAGTAGGACCCAAGAGTGCAAACCGGAACTAACAAAGTGGTTTAAGTGCCTTCGCACAGATGAAGAAAGGACATCGATGAACACTGGGAGAATGTGAAAATATACTTTACAGTTAGAGCTGAAAAAAATTACTGCGTTCAGGAACCCAAAGAGAAAGGAATAGATGTCAGAAACAACCTGCAATTGTATCGAACAACAGAGAGAAGTAAAACTAAAACTGAACACTAGCAAGACACAGCTCCAAAAGATTAAACTACTGGTGGAATATAAAACTAAGGAAATGTCAACGTGTACATCTGCATGATTACTCTGCAATTCACAGTCAGGTGCCTGACAAAGAGCTCTTCGAACCACCTTCAAGATATTTCTCTACCATTCCACTCTCGAACAGAACAAGAGGTTCAAAAATTGCTCTGAGCACTATGGTACTTAACATCTGAAGTCATCAATCCCCTAGAACTTAGAATTACTTAAACCTAACTAACCTAAGGACATCACACACATCTATGCCCGAGGCAGGATTCGAACCTGCGACTGTAGCGGTCGTGCGGTTCCAGACAAGCGCCTAGAACCGCTCGGTCACACCGGCCGACTGAGGACAAGAGGAAAAACGAACACTTACGTTGATTTCTCTTCTTTTAATTTTGATGAACTTTTCTCCCTATGTAGATGGGCTCCAGTAAAATACTGGGTGATTCACAAAGATATACAATTATTTTAATATGTTATTCTGCAAGTAAAACTATAGAAAAAAGTTCATATAAACATAGGTCAGCAAATGTTTAGTTACGGAGTTACAGCTAATAAAAGATTTTGCCTGAAATTTAGCAACTTCGATAATATGAAGCCATCGCAAAACTGTACAAGGTTAAAGTAAAGCACGATTTCCATTTATTTTAGCCGGCCGCGGTGCCGGAGCGGTTCAAGGCGCTTCAGTCCGGTACCGTGCGACTGCTACCGTCGCAGGTTCGAATCCTGCCTCGGGCATGGATGTGTGTGATGTCCTTAGGTTAGTTAGGTTTAAGTAGTTATAAGTTCCAGGGGACTGATGACCTCAGATGTTAAGTCCTATGATGCTCAGAGCCATTTGAACCATTTATTTTGTTGTTATTGGTCTGGTGTTCAAAATGTTCAAATTTGTGTGAAATCTTATAGGGCTTAACTGCTAAGGTCATCAGTCCCTAAGCTTACACACTACTTAACCTAAATTATCCTAAGGACAAACACACACACTCATGCCCGAGGGAGGACTCGAACCTCCGCCGGGACCAGCCGCACAGTCCATGACTGCAGCGCCTGAGACCGCTCGGCTAATCCCGCGCTATTGGTCTGGTGAATCTAATAAAACATGTCCCAGACATGTATCTGCAGTAGTTTTCCCGAACATCCAGAGAAGTAAAGATTATTATGCAAGTAAATTTGTTTAATTTCCATTTATAATGTAGAAACGTTTATGACATTGTTGGCAACCGTTAGTGAGTTGTTTCAGTCGTTTCCTAATCTTGAAACGAGTTAATTTTCTGTATTGTTCAGTGAAAGAACATAACAGCAGTGTATTTAAGTGAAACCACATAGTAACTGTTGTAGTTTGTAGATTATTTATGAAATAGGGATGCCTTTCAAATTTTCGACAAATGAATACGCAGATGTGGTGTTTATTTATGGAAAAATGTGATAGTAATGCTACGGCTGCAGTTAACGAATATCGTGTACGCTATACAACTCGGAGGATTCCGAATGCACGAACGATTAGCGGAGTATTTCGAATGTTATGGGAGACACGTTCTCTATCTAGCGTTCATAGTCAGTACTAGAGCTGGATACGTGAAGACGATACTGAGGATATTATAGATGCTGTTCAACGTAGCCCGGGTACCAGTACACTACGTAGCTCTCAACGATTAGGCGTTTCACAATCTAAGGTGTGCTGTACACTGAAGTACAATAATCTGTATCCTTACCATAAACAAAAAGCGCATCTTTTACATTTGGGACATCCTGACCTTCGCTTGGAGGTGTGCAACTGGTTAAATAGCAATCGGCAGTTACACAGCTACATTTTATTTACAGATAAGGTACAGTTTACTTGAGATGGTATAAAAAATTTATATAACGATAACGTATGGTCTGAGAAAATCCCACAGGCTACAGTGCAACGCAATTTCCAGCAGCGATTTAGCATAAATGTGTGGGGTGGTATAATCAACACACTTTATTGGACCCTTCATTTTCCCAGGATGTCTAACTGGCGTGGCGTACTTACAATTCCTTCAAGAAGAAATGCCACACTTGCTCTAAGATGTTCCACTTGCTACGCGACTGCAAACGAATTTTCAACGTGACGGTGCACCCCCGTATTTCACCAAATCCGTTACTACACATTTAAATGAACATTTTTCCCAGAAATGGATTGGTCGTGGTGCTACACTTCTGTGGCCACCCACACACACCAATGGATTTTTGTGTATGGGGATGGATGAAAGACATAGCTCATGAGGACAAAGCCAATACATAATAGGCATTACTTGCTCGCATTATGAATACAATAGACGAAATTAAGAACAACCCTGTGAAACAAACGAGCAACAAAATCTCCTCATACACGTGCACTTAAATGCATTGAACTCGGTGGAGACATTGTTGAACATTTATGTGAATGTACTGCACGGTAGCACAGCGTGTTCGGTCAGCTGTTTGCTCTCCGTAATAAATAAAAAAAAAAAAAAAGAAGAAAGAAACTGAGTAAAGGAATCAACGATCAACTAGAACGGATGCCTTGCGACGTCCGCTCAGACCAAACGCAACGAACAATACCTACCAAAACGCAAAAAAATAAGAAGTCGTAATCGTTGTGCTTTCTAAACTTATATTCGCGTGTTCGTGTCCAACCATACCTTTTTTTTTATTTTTTTGGCACATTTCGACCATCGTCTAAGTTTACGAGTCTGATTGAACACAGAAGACAATTCGCTTCACATTCTACACATCAGTAATAACACATACAGTACTTCCGGCTGGACAGCTCGTGGCTACGTCACGATCAGAACAGCTTGCGCTTCAACATTTCCTCGCGCTGCAGCGGCTACCGGCCACCGGCCAGACGCCACCCGCCGCCTGAAATCGGGCGCCGCCCAGGTGAATGCGGCGCGACGCTGTCAGTGTATTTATCAACTGTCATTTTCTAATTTGAAGTTCTAGTTATCAACTTGCAGTTAAGCACTGGATTTTGCATACTTGAAAATCGTGAACTATGGTTAAGCGTTTTAAAATTGGGTTGCAAGTGGAAAAAGGTGTAATAACTGCAACACAGTATTTACTTTTTGTGTAACAGAGGGGTGAATGCAGAGGAGGCACCTCGAAAGATTTTAACTGTGTGTTGAGTACTTGCTTTTGGGAAAAATACGCCAGAAAAAGATTGTTTCAACAAAGATTGTTCTGGCATGAATGATTTTCCACATTAAGGAATCTCGACTACTGATATAAGTGATGGATATCATTTAACCATCATGCGACATTTGCATTGAACAGGCAAGGTTCAGAAGTCTGGTGTAGGAGTACTGCAGGCTCTAATTCGGAACAACAAAAATCAACGGAGTGACTATTATTGCAGTTTTGCATGAACGTCATCAGGTCGCTCATTGAGCATTCCTATGCAATATTGTTACTGGTGACCAGTTATGATGCCTTTATCGTTAACTTCCTAAGAAGAAATGAAACGCTGAGCCCCACCAAAAAACGCATACTCGAGCAAAGAGTAGTTTGAACATAATATTTTCATTCTGATGTCTCCAAAAGTGTGTTTTGCACTACGAATTCTTCCCCAAGGGTGTGTCCATCACAGCTGGAATTTGTTGCCAACAATTGAGACACCTTTCGGTTGTAGTGTATCAAAATCAACCGACAAAACTACATCACGTGTGCTACTGCGTGATAACGCACCCTGTTGATTTGAGAAACAAAACTATCCAGGAGATTGATAGGGAAGTCATCTCTCATGCACTTGTATTGACAGGGAAGTCATCTCTCAGACACTGGTCCATCTGATCGTAAACTCGTAAAATTTTACCTTTCCCGCTCTTGATCGATCAACCATTAAGGCAATTGATTTCTAGACGAAAATGCTCTTCAAACTACACTGGTTTAATTACATCGTTAGAACCAGCACGTTTCTACAGGCGTAGAATTTGTGAACTACTTTAGCATTGTCAGATTGTTTTAGACATTGTGACAGAATATACTGTTGCTGATTAATTTCTCTTTGATGATTACTGTTGTGTTCAATAAACTAATGGCAAACGCAATTAAAATATTCACTGTACTAATACAAATTAAATTTAACTTACCACAGAAACATCACGACGGCAGTCTATCTTAATAAAGCATTAAGTGACTATAAGGTGATTGTGCCTATCTTAACACGAATTAGTGGGATATTATCAACTTTTGACTTCGAAAAGGTCTGTATTTACTTCATGTCCTGTATCATACTCAAGTATTATGAAAATGTGGAAGTTCATAGATAAAATTATGTATCCACAACAGCAAAAATATGTCGGCAGTAAACAAAAGTGGCATTATGAATTTTGCAGTACAATAAGGTTTTCGCTCCGACATTTAGGAGTACTGAAGTAGCAAGACGAATTTTGCTCATGCGTTGTCTTACGATTCCCTGACTGAGTTTCTATCGGCCTGCCTATAGCTTTGCTACAAGAGTACTAAAAATCTGACTTTAGCGAGTCTCGAAAGGCGAATTCCTATAGTGGGTAGACATCATTTTGAGGTTGAATTGTTGGCAAATGTCAATCAGACGTGTGCCGTTGTTTCGGTGCGCTGAATTTTTAACAATGATTTTTATATAGGTTTTTTCTGTCCTATATTGAACGTTGGAAGTCTTCCATTAGGATTTTCACGTCATCTTGGTGAATTTTGTTCATGGCTTTTTCGAATGTGTTCCAGAATTTGACATTTTCGGGTTTTTTCTTATTTTCGATGTTGGTGGAGGTATGTGCATTGACGAGTGTATATTTTTTAACGGGGCTCTGAATGCGCATCGTCATAAGTCGATTGTTGATGGGTGTGATTACTTTGACAGAGTTGATGATGGATCTGTGTACGAGAAGTTTCATGCCGAAGTTGATGCGCCTTTCGCTATCTTTTGTTGTGTTTTGCTCTGGAAGATGCGATAGTTTCGTAATTCAAGGTTTCATTGTCAGTTAGTCATGTTTGTTGAACAGCAAGGATGAGAAATTTTGGTCTGTCGATTTCTTATTTGAGATTTTTTAGTTTTCCTGTTGTGATCAAATGTTTAAATGTGTGTGAGTTCTAAGGGACCAAACTGCTTAGGTCATCGGTCCTTAGACTTGCACACTACTTAAACTAATTTATACTAAGAGCAACACACACACCCATGCCTGAGGGAGGACTCGAACCTCTGGCGGGAGGGGCCGCGCAGTCCGTCACATGACGCTCCAATCCGCGCGGGAATGTTGTGATCAGTGTATTGATATTTAGTTTTTCAAAAAATGTTCAAATGTGTGTGAGATCATATGGGACTTAACTGCTAAGGTCATCAGACCCTAAGCTTACACACTACTTAACCTAAATTATCCTAAGGACAAACACACACACCCATGCCCGAGGGAGGACTCGAACCTCCGCCGGAACCAGCCACACAGTCCATGACTGCAGCGCCTGAGACCGCTCGGCTAATCCCGCGCTGCTGATATTTAGTGTTTCAATGAATGTTTTCTGCTTCCAGTGAAGTTTACCAGAGATCTCCGATATTCTCTGCCGTGCTAGCCTGGACTCCCCAGAGTCCGAAAGTCCAATTGTCATCTGTCGACGGGCGGGTTGTGTACCACCTGGCGTAAAGTTGAATTTACTTGCACAGTTCTTGTTTGCTTGTGTCGCATTGGTATGGCCTAGATGATACCAGGACCAGATAGGTTCTTGAAGCCATTAGAACCAAATATTTTCAGCCGAGCTAACAAACGGCGACCAGAGTACCGGTGATTTCTCACTCAGACCTGTCTAGATTTTGGGTTCAACGGGTTGAATAGCCGTTGAGGATTGTGGTAGCATTTGGTCCACCCCACGTATTTGATTTCCTCGGTATCACCCATGTCTAGGAATCTTCTCCTATCCGCCACCTGGGGAGGCGCTCGATGGAGGATCTAACAACCTCACACGGGATTATTATTATTATTTCTTTCTTGTCTCAGACGTTATGTCTGGTTAAAAATGGAAGGTGACGCGGACCTTGATCAAGCGTGACTTCCTTTTAACTGTACGGTATATGTTACATTGCATTTAGGAACTTTCGGGTAATTGAACAAGTGTCAATAATTACAGATTTCTGTAGTTGTATATATAAGTTTGGATGTAGCTGTATTGCATCGATGTACTGGTGGATATTGTGTGGCATGACTCCTGTAGCTGATAGTATAATTGGTATAATGTCAACTTTATCCTGATGCCACATGTCCTTGACTTCCTCAGCCAATTGGATGTATTTTTCAATTATTTCTCCTGTTTTCTTTTGTATATTTGTTGTATTGGATATGGATATTTCGATTAGTTGTGTTAATTTCTTCTTTTTATTGGTGAGTGTGATGTCAGGTTTGTTATGTGGTGTTGTTTTATCTGTTATAATGGTTCTGTTCCAGTATAATTTGTGTTCATCGTTCTCCAGTACATTTTGTGGTGCATACTTGTATGTGGGAACACGTTGTTTTATAAGTTTATGTTGTAAGGCGAGCTGTTGATGTATTATTTTTGCTACATTGTCATGTCTTCTGGGGTATTCTGTATTTGCTAGTATTGTACATCCGCTTGTGATGTGATCTACTGTTTCTATTTGTTGTTTGCAAAGTCTGCATTTATCTGTTGTGGTATTGGGATCTTTAATAATATACTTGCTGTAATATCTGGTGTTTATCGTTTGATCCTGTATTGCAATCATGAATCCTTCCGTCTCACTGTATATATTGCCTTTTCTTAGCCATGTGTTGGATGCGTCTTTATCGATGTGTGGCTGTGTTAGATGATACGGGTGCTTGCCATGTAGTGTTTTCTTTTTCCAATTTACTTTCTTCGTATCTGTTGATGTTATGTGATTTAAAGGGTTGTAGAAGTGGTTATGAAATTGCAGTGGTGTAGCCGATGTATTTATATGTGTGATTGCTTTGTGTATTTTGCTAGTTTCTGCTCGTTCTATAAAGAATTTTCTTAAATTGTCTACCTGTCCATAATGTAGGTTTTTTATGTCGATAAATCCCCTTCCTCCTTCCTTTCTGCTTAATGTGAATCTTTCAGTTGCTGAATGTATGTGATGTATTCTACATTTGTGGCATTGTGATCGTGTAAGTGTATTGAGTGCTTCTAGGTCTGTGTTACTCCATTTCACTACTCCAAATGAGTAGGTCAATATTGGTATAGCGTAAGTATTTATAGCTTTTGTCTTGTTTCTTGCTGTCAATTCTGTTTCCAGTATTTTTGTTAGTCTGTGTCTATATTTTTCTTTTAGTTCTTCTTTAATATTTGTATTATCTATTCCTATTTTTTGTCTGTATCCTAGATATTTATAGGCATCTGTTTTTTCCATCGCTTCTATGCAGTCGCTGTGCTTATCCAATATGTAATCTTCTTGTTTAGTGTGTTTTCCCTTGACTATGCTATTTTTCTTACATTTGTCTGTTCCAAAAGCCATATTTATATCATTGCTGAATACTTATGTTATCTTTAGTAATTGGTTGAGTTGTTGATTTGTTGCTGCCAGCAGTTTTAGATCATCCATGTATAGCAGATGTGTCATTTTGTGTGGGTATGTTCCAGTAATATTGTATCCATAATTTGTATTATTTAGCATGTTGGATAGTGGGTTCAGAGCAAGGCAGAACCAGAAAGGACTTAATGAGTCTCCTTGGTATATTCCACACTTAATCTGTATTGGCTGTGATGTGATATTATTTGAATTTGTTTGGATATTAAGTGTGGTTTTCCAATTTTTCATTACTATGTTTAGGAACTGTATCAATTTAGGATCTACTTTGCATATTTCCAATATTTGTAGTAACCATGAGTGGGGTACACTATCAAAATGTGTGTGTGTGTGTGTGTGTTTTCGTGTTCACGCACAATCTGAATCAATACTGTTAACATTAGAGAGACAAGCAACAATAAATATTGCATCAAATATAACTAAATATTTTAATGCGATTGAAAGTTACAAACTGAATTTTTACCCAACCCATGTCCTGTATATTACGTTAAGTAAGTAAGATGTATGAACTCCATAACATCGTCAGCAGAGACAGTGCACTCTTGTTGTCAAGGCTCGCGAAAAGTGCAGCGATTAGCAGTGCCCAGTGCCACCGGGATTTGTTTATGTTGGCTGAGCGTGGACACTGCAGCTGACGCGTCGCCATAAAAAGAAAGAAATCACCTTGGCTCTGACTGCAGTGAGTGGACATCACTGCCTACATTCTCTTATAGTAACCAACGTGAGACTACTCACAGGTGCCATGGAGCAATTGGAATGGGTATCATGTCATTAGTCTTCAGAACACTAACCAGTGATGAAATGACCTCTCTATTTGAATCCCAAGAAAATAGAAACCTTCTCGCAAAGCAGTGTGAGGTGATATCAAAATTTATTCAAAACACAAAAATTAACAGCAGAGCTTTCATGCACGCAGTATTAGCACACAAGGAAGCGTATATTTCATTTTCTCCTCTCATATCAAGGGCCTTGGTTTAGTATGAAGTGAGAAAATAAACACAAAAAACTATAGTTTCTGAGAAGCATATAAGTCATTTCCTCTTCTCATATGGCTTTTGTTTTAGTATGAAGTGAAAAAATTCTGAAGCATAATGTGACACCAGATTCTCATCGCAGGCCCTAACGGAAACGCAAAAAGTAGGGAGCTCTCCATTCTTTTGTCCAACAGTCTGTTTCCTTTCATGCATTACTACTGCTCGCAAATTCTTATTTTTGGCATTAAGTTCTTCAACAGAATGAGCCTTAAGTTATTGTGCTAATTACGGTACGGAAAAAATGCAACAAAGACAAGTTCCCCTAGTGCAGTGAAGATATTTGCAGATGTCTGTATTCAGCAGTGACTGCCAGCTGCCGCAACACTTAACAGAATTCATGCGGCAGGCAACGCAACTGTGTGTGCACTTCAGACTTGATTCAGTAAGTCGTCAGGAGACGGACGGAAACGTCAAATTCACGTCGCTTTCCGAGTCATATTCAATCCAAAATGAGGTGTTATTAAGGTAGTTGAGCTACCTAGCAATTACAATTTGATAATTCCCATATGAGTATTCCGATAGCCAAGAGAACCCGTTAGCGTGAAACCACTGGGAACTACATTAATATGAAACTGCAAGAACTCGAGACATTACGTGGACTCTTCCCTTCGCTGGGTAATTCTTAGTGTTATTTAGGATTCTCTGTGTCCTAGGCGTAATGCAAGTGAAATTTCACATTCATGAGTCGCTTTCCGCTATTCTTGAGAAACATCAGCAACTTGTAACCACTGCGAGTAACAACTGTGTGATGATAATAGTAGAGGTAAGGCGCACATAATCTAGCGCTGATTACCTACGTAAGTAAAGATAGTGTGGTGGCGTCGTCGCTTCCCTTTATTTGGCATCAGCTTGAGTAATCTGATTTAACGAACTTAGTACTCCATTCACGAGTTGCTGATGATACAGTACTACTACAGAGATAATCGTGCGGGTATTACATTAATTCTGCAGTGAATTGCTTGACAAATATTACCGTCAGCTATGCAGCTGAAATGACTCACTACACAGGTACTTTATGTTGCACTTGGTTAAGCGATCAGCTCGCTGCAAACCTGCTTCTACTGTTCGTAAGTACTTGTATACTGTGAAAGTGTTGTTAATAAAACTTCTCTATTTAAACTAGACTGAACTGCATGTGAGTGCTGTAGTCTGTAATAAAACTTGCATCTGACTGCGTATTTAACTGAACTGAACTTTATCTGACTGCATGAAAATATTGTTGGAAAATTAATACTCAAAATACACATCTGACTGCATGAAAGTTTAGTGGTAAAAATAAATGAAAGTCACCAATCTGCATCTGACTGCGTCTGTGGACTTAGCTCGTGCACTCCTTCCCGTTTAGCCGATAATAAAACAGACATTCAACTCAGCCTTAGTGCAATGGCATAAAATTGTCATTCTAGATAACTTTACTCATTTTGGCCCTGTTTATTACTTAATAAAAATTCTGTCCTGATCTGAATAATTTGCCAACTGTGCAATGGCATATAGATTATTTTACTCTGTAAATGAAATTATTAGCTTTACTCATGGGAACTTTACTTTAATGTACCTTTTGGTTCAATGCAAGCACAGGATGCGGAAAACGACATAAGGTGTGAGACGAAACTCTAATTTTATCTAAAAAATATTTATTGTTCAAAATTTTAAGGCACATGTGAAAAACTAAAAAAAACTTCTATAGCATGGATTTACGAGAAAGTTTCACAAAACGCTTATTGCATCAACAATGGGATTTCTATCTAGCTTTTAGACATTATTTAACCAAAGAAAACCTATTTTATTAATTATTCTTTCTAGTTTCCCTAGGTATGTGCCGAGTTTCGCTCAATATATAGCTTATTATGTGTGTAGCGCCAATTCTTACTTTGATGCTGTCACGACCCGGCTGCCTCCTGCAGGCATCTAGCTCTGACCCGAAACACATCTGCTGTCGCTGCGCATCTCCTCGCCACTACTCAAACTTTTACCGCGTGCACCTAGCTCTGTTAGCTGTCAAAGATCTTACTACTCGAAGATGTACTACTCGTCCAACCTTGCGGTTGGGAACTATCGACATTTTTCACTGGCTCTATCCTGATCGAATCTCAGCACATACCTTTCAACTGACTATTCGTTATTTGACTAAATATGCGCTACAATCTGATTTGCATGTATATGACATGGGTTAGCGCAAAGTCAAAGCAATGACTACTGAATGGATGCCGTTGAAGTCCCGTTACATTGATGGCAAGACAAATGTTCGCAAATCACCTGTATTGCCTCAAAAAACAATTGCATGTTAAATATCGAAGGACAGATGTCCACACTGTCACAGGGCGCTGAAATACAGCAACGACGGCAGATGAAAATTTGTCGCCGATCGAGGCTCGAAACTGGACCGCCTGCTTATTAGGCATACGCAGTGACCATTGCTATATCGGGTTCACCAGCCAACCTCCCTGCAGAACCTATCTACACACGCTCCTCGTCAGACGCAAATTCTCGTCTTTGCCGCATACCACATACATGGAAACCCCCCCTCTACCCACCCACCATCCATTGTGCCACTCGCTCGCAGCCACACTGTATTCCCGCGAGGGTTCCGACGAGGACGATGACGTGCGTCTAGCACTGAAAACTTTCTATGGCCCTTCGAGCCCTGAATAATTATACAGAATGTTTCAGGAGGAATAGTAAATACTGTAGGAGATGGTAGTATAGACAAATTGTAGACAAAATGCCATATAACGTGTTTCCAATTTTTATTGAGTACATAAACCTGGGTTCAATGCAAATTCGTTTTGTTTGTTGGTCCCTACAGGACCCCGTTGTCTACACTTCCTTCAAAATGAGCTTCCAGCATTATTGGAAGAGGTTCCTTTGGCTACAAGAATGCGTATGTTCTTCCGACATGACAGGGCTCCTGAACATTCTAGTCGTCAGGTGACACATCATCCGAACCTAACTTTTCTCGGAAGTTGGATCAATAGACATTGGCACGTTCCTTGGCCACCAAGGTCCGCGGACCTTATCTGTTTTGATTTTTGCCTGTGGGGATGGTTGAAAGGCGAAGTCTACGAAGAAAAAGTAAACCCAAGAGCCAATTTGAGCGTTTGGATTATGAATAGTGCAGCCCTCATAAAAGAACGCAAAGACGACCTCACAAGAGCTACACGTGGTGTTATCAAGAAAAGTCAAAAATGCATTGAAGATGGAAGGGGAATTTTTGAAAATCAACTCTGAACATCCTCATTTGCCTTTGCTTTGAGTTTGTTAGCGTTACGTACTAACAGCTGTATCTCTGTACTCAATAAAAAGTGGACACATTTATATGAAATTTTTTTATGCAATTCGTCTGTACTTCCACCTGCTAAAATATATACTATTCCTCCTGAAACACTCTGTAGATGCAGATATGTGCGGTGTCTGTTCTTTCGGACATGTCCAAAAGAACAGACACCGCACATATCTGCATCTACAGAGTGTTTCAGGAGGAATAGTATATATTTTAGCAGGTGGAAGTACAGGCGAATTGCATAAAAAAATTTCATATAAATGTGTCCACTTTTTATTGAGTACAGAGATACAGCTGTTAGTACGTAACGCTAACAAACTCAAAGCAAAGGCAAATGTGCGGTGTCTGTTCTTTTGGACATGTCCGAAAGAAAGGACACCACGAATCCGAGTTCGAACCTGATCAGGCACAAATTTTCATATGCCGCCGTAGCTGTATTTTAACGCCCTGTGACAGCCTGGACATTCATCGATATTTAATCGATTAACAAGACTGTCTATTACAATCCGTAGTGTCTGTTCTTTCGGACATGCCCGCACACACACACACACACACACACACACACACACACACACACACACACACAATCTTAAGTGCTATTCGGAAAATGTTTGGCAACTCAATGACAGTGAATGTCTGGAGTTGCATTAACCTACTCATTTCACTAGATACAGTAGTAATGTTCTGAACAATTACTGTTTAATAAGTGACAGCAACAGTGTCTCTCATCGTTTACTTTGCGAGAAACTTGCTTCTTTCTGTCCTAGCCTATACTACAGCAATGAGTGAATGCTCAAATTCTTGTTACCTCACTGGATGTGCCACTACAACTGTAGTCAAAGATTCAAATCCCGCTGGGAAAGTATATTTCAAGTCAAATGGTTTTGCTCCTCCTCTATTGTCATTGAAAACTATCACAACGAAATTAAGTACAGGTATCCTACGAAACCCTTGAGTTCATACTGCGGTGCTGTGCAGATGATAAAAGTAATTTTTCACAAGTATCAGATGACAGATGGGGCTTGTCAGATTCCACTATTATGACTGCATTATTAATTGCTGGTTCGCAAACGCTTTTATCTCGCTTATTGTAATTGTTTTTTGACTGTCAGAGCTGGAAGAATAGAAACATCAGGTTTTCGCCATACGGAGTATTCGAATTCACCTTAAGTCTTCACGTTTCGAGCAACGACAGAATATCCGTGAGAAAAGCTGACAAGAAGTCAGGTTATGCCTGTCTTCTGGCGGGTGTGCCAATGACAGTGATCTCAATAACAATATTGAATAGCAAAGATACGTTGCCAAATCAACCACTGGAGAAGCTCCAAAATTGTGAATCGCATCTGGTGAATACGCTTTCAAGGTTTTGGTCCACTTAAGACAGTAAAACACAAATAATTGTCGCAGTTATTAATTTATGACGTTTCATTTGCACTCAGTGCATCGATTTATTACAAGTAATTACACTCTATCCCCTAAACTTAGTTACAGAAATCTGAAAAAGACGCATCGACATATAATAAGGATATTCTGGCCCTTGCCACCCACAACTTTGAGACGAAGCTATAGTCACTTCCAAGGTCGCTCACAGAAGACACCAGCTGGTATCCTTCCTGGCATTATAGCTGAAACTTGGCAACAGCGCAGAATATGTTTGGCAACTCTGTGACCGACGAGTTACTTCCTTGATGGCACAGAACTATCCTGCTAAATTCACTTAGTATTATCGAGTCATTTCAACTCAATAATGTGAGTGGTTTCCTCTTGAGGTGTGATATAAGGTTTCAGTTAATGCTTTTGAGTCCACCAAAGGCGTTTCACACGAGAAATACAACTACTCTCGTCTCTTATGTTGTGATTTATGCGTCATAGCGACTACTGGAAGTCACAAATGCTGTATGTCTTCTCGCCAGCACAGTAACTCAGCGTGTTCGGTCAGAGGGTTAGCTGCCCTCTGTAATAAAAGAACTGAGTTAATGGATCAACGACAAACTGAAACGGGTGTCTTGCGACGTCCGCCCCGAGCAGATACAACGAACAAAAACGAACAAATTGAGATTAAAAAAAGAGGGTTAGCTACCCTTTGCAATAAAAAAACTGAGGGAACGGATCAACGAACAAAATGAACGGGTGTCATCAGACGTCCGTCCTGAACAAATTAAACGAACAATACAGAACAAAGTGAAAGTAAAAAAAAAAGAGGGAACGCGCGTGCCTTAACTTCTGAGGTCATCAATCACCTAGAACTTAGAACTACTTAAACCTAACTAACCTAAGGACACCACACACATGCATGCCTGAGGCAGGATTCTAACCTGCGACCGTAGCGGTCACGCAGTTCCGGACTGTAGCTCGGGCATGGATGTGTGTGGTGTCCTTAGGTTAGTTAGGTTTAAGTAGTTCTAAGTTCTAGGCGACTGATGATCTCAGGAGTTAAGTCGCATAGTGCTCAGAGCCATTTGAACCACTTTGAAGCGCCTAGAACCGCTCGGCCACACCGGCCGGCCCCACGGCCGGCCCATAACAGTGGCGCCCACAATTGCCAACAATTGGCAACAGTGGTTGCCAACAATTGAGACACCTTTCGGTTGCAGTGTAAGAAAATCAACCGACAAAACTACATTACACGTGCTACTGCATCATAACGCACCCTGTTGATTTGAGGAACAAAACTATCCAGGAGATTGATAGGGGAAGTCATCTCTCAGGCACTTGTATTGATAGGGAAGTCATCTCTCAGACACTTGTCCCTCTGATCGTATACTCGTAAAATTTTACCTTTCCCGCTCTTGATCGATCAACCATTAAGGCAATTCATTTCTATACGAACATGCTCTTCAAAGTACACTGGTTTAATGACATCGTTAGAACCAGTACGTCCTTAGGTTAGTTAGGTTTAAGTAGTTCTAAGTTCTAGGGGACTGATGACCTCAGATGTTAAGTCCCATAATGCTCAGAGCCATTTGAACCAGATGCAGTCAACAAATATTCGATTCCTCATGGCATTCATTTCATTTGAGATTTAAGAAGAGGTAAAGCGGGATATTACTTTCGTTAACACGAAAGATATGCCGTACATATGGATAACGAGGAAGTCTGCGTCTTCACACGGTTCCTCCTTGAAATCTGTATGCTCTATTATACACGAAGTAGCCTGATCATTGTCTCCGTAATGTTACGCTTTTGTTTGGCCCTTAAATGATGAACAGATTCCAAATGCATGTCTCTGCATGAAAGTAGTTGTTCGAACCCTTCCTGCGTTGTTTTTTGTGTTTCTTTGCTTGGAATTCATGGAGCAGACCACTGTTCCTCCCCCCTCGAGGGTTAGGTCTCAAAACTAAACCGTTTTTTATCCACTGGCCTAATTTATTCAGACAGCATCAGCACAAGACTATCAAACAAAGCCTTCCATTTACAGCTGCAACACTATAACCAGCAGCTGACCCAAGGGTAATCCACGGTCATGGTCCGAAATTAGCAGCTCTCTGGTACTGTGGCAAAATCCGTGCATCATTTTCGATTCCGCAGCACCAGTTTATCTGGTAACAATGTGTTCAATCAACAGGAATAGTTGCAGAGTTGTGCCAGCATATCTGTCCTCCCATTGTCAACTTTATGTATCTAACTTCTCCTGTAGCATTGATCACTAGGTGCCGAAGTAAATGCATGTATTCTGCATGACGTAACATTCAGTATTCCCTTCTTTAATAGCCACTCTTCGTGTGCATCGATACCAAATAGGGATGTGAAAACTCTTGCGAGTGAGAGAATGACAATAATAATCGTAACAAGAACAAGCAAATAATGAATGAAGTTTATTGCAATGCAGAACGAGAATGGCTGCGAAAATAAAAATCTATAAAAATAGGTTGATCGTTGAGTTGGCACAATGCAAACATCTTAGCATTTTGTTACTGAATTTAGTTCTGGATGTTTGCAGAGTAAAAGGGAAATTCGTTACTTCTCGCTAGTGTAATATAATGTGAACCAGCAACTACCCTTTCCTTGGAACACGACTCAAGCAGGTCTTCATGTAGCTACCATAAATTTGCGATGTAGATGGCACATGAACGTGACGACTATCCAGATGACTTGTCAATATAAGAAGGCAATATTATGGGAATTTAGCATGGTCCCTCGGCAGCAATACTGAAAGAGAGTAAATGACCACAGGCGTGCCAAACACTTTCAAAACGTCTGCCAAGTACCAAAAACAGTAGCAATATGAAGAAAGCATTGGACAGATCAGAATGGCCTCACTGCTCTCCACAGTCTGATTCTGTGAGCCCTAGTGGAGCTGCGCTGCCAGACGCAAACCCGGTAGCACATTATACCACTGAAATCTACGAATGAATTGTGTACTTATGCTGATCAGATTCAATGAAATTTGTTGTACATGACAACAATATCAGGTGTTATTATGGATAGTAGTCCAACACATCGAACTCATATGGTGGATTCACAAAGAAAAATGTAAGGTGAGACTACTAAAGAAGAAAGGAAACAATGGCAAAATGCACTGATGTGCATTTTCATCTTTATAGCTGCCGTAGTTAACACATCAATATTAACCTCGTTTATTGCTTCAGTAACTGTTGCCGTCTTGTTTGGCACCGAGATGATGTAAACAACACAAATTCGTGTCACTGACAGTTAATTTTAGTCTCTTCAGGTACTTAGTCTTGTTTTGTTGTTGATGCAAATTGGTGTTCGCAAAGAGTACTACTGTCGCAAATCCTGAAAGGTTTCCAGAACACATATTATACGGAGTGTTAAGAATAGTCTCTTAGTTGTGTACTTTAGAATAGCTTTTGTCCGAGCGGTTCTAGGCGCTACAGTCTGGAACCGCGCGACCATTACGGTCGCAGGTTCGAATCCTGCCTCTGGCATGGATGTGTGTGATGTCCTTAGGTTAGTTAGGTTTAAGTAGTTCTAAGTTCTAGGCGACTGATGACCTCAGCAACTTAGTCCCATAGTGCTCAGAGCCATTTGAACCAATATCACTTGCCGCACGGGGTGGTTGCGGAGTCCGGGGCGCCGTGTCACAGATTTAGCGGCCGCTTCCGCTGGAGGTTCTAGTTAAACATGGCTCTGAGTACTATCGGACTTAACTTATGAGGTCATCAGTCCCCTAGATCTTAGAACTACTTAAACCTAACTAACCTAAGGACATCACACACACCCATGCCCGAGGCAGGATTCGAACCTGCGACCGTAGCAGTAGCGCGGCTCCGGACTGGAGCGCCTAGAACCGCACGGCCACCGCGGCCGGCTCAAGTTCTTCGTTGATCTGTTCACTCAGTTATTTTTATTGCAGAGGGTAGCGAACCCTCTGACCGAACACGCTGAGCTACCATGCCGGCATCGCGTAAACAGTCTGTGGTTTCTGTACCATGGGACAAGACTTCCTCCAGGAAGTGCCGATTCTACAGTGTTGCCAGATTGTGCACATAGCCGGACTTAAGTAACTGTATTAGCGACTTGGTCAGTTTATTTTTCCCATGTTGCGATCGGCGAGGACTTAGCCTGTCCAGCGGCCGGCCGCCAGTCGGGTTTTATATCAAAGACTGTACAAAGCGAAAAAATAATACTTCAAACAACAAGACAGGGCCACAGAGAGCGTCTCTTGCGATTTACAATATAGTCCGCAGGATACGATCATCCTCTACAGTACAGCTGATGAAACCTTAAACTGACCTCTGCAGTGGATCGAAAACTGTATATTTAACAGGATCGTCCCACACCAATAGCAGCAGCAGTTTGACGGGTAAATTTGGTGACGGATGGGCTGCTCCGTTTGGAATGCTATTCTGGGAAGCATTGTGACATTTCTCTCTCTGTGCTGGACCCTCACCACAGATATGCGTCATCGCGCCAGCATCGGTGCCTAACCCTCATTACCCCAATACTTACAATATTGCAGTGCCTGTGTTATTCCAAATATAATGCAAAGTTCCTTTGGACATGCATGCATGTCAAAAGGAATGTTGCATCGTATTCAGAATAATACAGGCACTACAATATCGTATAGACAGAAATGTGTGCTAAGGACTTGAAGCCATTTAGCAGTATGTAGGTTTTCTAAATTTAGGCCGAACTTTAACTGAAATAGGAAGAAAACATGGCTCAGTGGACAATGAAAACCACATTCCGGTGGTACGTAACGTCGTGCAAAGAAAGCTTAGTATGAAAGAAAAGCTTGTTCTTCCCTGCATGTACTTTTTAGATTAACATAATATGAAGAACAATCTTTGTGTTTGCTAAAATGCATTTGAGGAATTGAGAATAAAAAGTATTTTAGCCACTGAGAATAAATTCAGCGAACCTGCAATACACGTCTTGGAAAAAAAAGTTAAATTTTGTGTAGCTGGCGTCAATATGGCTGAAATTAAATGAACTAGACGACCAAAACTTTACTTTAGGTGGCGTTGCAGTATAATAGATATCTCCAGGTTCTTAGGTGCAAAGGATCTCGACTTTCAGAGATGGTTCTACTTACTATAGAAAACATGTATCAGAGGTGACCTGACGATGGTTCGAATTGAGAGTAGCCACTACTATTTCGGAAGAGGGTGAAGTTGCAGAGAGAACCGTTAATATCGGAATAAATAAATAAACCCGCCGCAAAGGAAGAGAAAGCAAACAAAATCCACCATTTCCTGGCATACAACGACCAAAAATGGATATACACTTCGTTGAGCTTCGTTTGCTGATACTCGACGAAAAAAAAAAAAAAACTTTTCATCGACTTACAAACCGTACTCATAACACTACCATTAAACCGTACAGAATAAACTGCTACGTAACGTAGCACAGCGGGAAGACAGGTAGGAAAGCAAGACTCTTTAGCCTGCTTGGGTTGGGCACAGCTTGGCTTGGAAGGGAGTAGAGCAGTCCGTCCGTTCTGTTGATAACGTGCGGCAGCTTGCGTGTCGGCTAAGAGGCAAGCACGGGCAGGTTAAATCTGTACGCCTCTGGTCTAGGTGATAGCAGCGTCACCTGCCGAGTAATGACTGCTAGTCAGACATACGCACGGTGCATATAGTATTATTTAGTGAGCGTGTTGTCCTTGTGTGGAATGGGTAAGGCGCGCGATCTATCTGAGTTTGAACGAGGACAGATTGTGATCGCCCGGAGTCTCGGCACGAGCATTTCGGAAACTGCACGACTTGTCGGATCTTCGAGGAGTGCTGTGGTGAGTATCTTCAACATGTCGCGAAACCGAGGTGAAACCACGTTCAGACGTCGTGGGATTGGGCCCCCTCTTTACAGATGTCGGACGTCTTAGGCTAGGCTCAAACTGAGACGCGTATAACACGTGTGAAGTGACACGATTTTGCCGCGCGACGCGCGCGTTCGACACGTGTCGCGTGGTCCTGCTCTTATTGAGATGCGTATGACGAGTGCGTCCTTTATAGTCGGTGTGACACGCGCATGCAAGACGCCGGACACTGGCCTACTGCTTCCCAAACAGACGATGAGTGATTCGCGAGTAAGAGAGATGTTATTGTTCAGTGCTGTTTTTCTGGGGGAACGCTGGGGGATGCGTACCCCTAAGCTTTTTCGTCGACAAAGTAATTTTTTTACAATGCTGGTTGGTCCTCCACTAATGTTGTTCCAGCCCATGGACTATGTACGTTATTGGTTCATGAAAGGCAGACATCTTGCTACTGATAGCAAGAGTAAAGTAAGAAGGCGTGAAGACTACAGCAGCCATAAACTATAGTCAGTTTGGAAAGTGTTGTAATGCTATTAATGTAAGTTACACTGTAGTTTTATAGTTAAATAAATTTTCAGCTGTATTAAAAACTGGGTCAGTTGAAGCACGGGATACCACCCATCATCTACGCCATTTCAGGAGCCAAACAAGGTTAAAAAAGATTTTTGTAGTGTAGTTCCTATTGTTGTTGATGATATGTGTGGATGGTTTTTGTTTTATTGTGTCTTTTAGCGGTGTTTTAAAGGTTAAAATATGTGTTCGGTAATATTTCCTTGTATTGTTTTGTATGTCGGAGGGTTGGTTGGACTCACCTGTTTCATTTGAGGTGTATAAGAGGTCAGTTGAAGTGTACAATACCATTTGATTTTATTGTTCAGGGGTTGATGGGAATCACATGCTTCATTTGAGGTGATATAAACTGAAGTGTTCGATACCACATTCTCTTGTATGTTTGGGTGTTTCTCATTATCATCTGCTTCATCTGAGCTGTAAAGTCAACTCAAGAGTCCGATACCATTTCTTTTGTAGTTCGACATGTTAATGATTTCATGGCTAAATGCTGACAGGTGGTATCCCATCCTTCAGTTATAAGTAATTTCACTGCATTATATCCAATGTCGTAGTACCCTCAACCTTTTTTTTAGAAAAAAAGCACTGTTATTGTGAGACTTGAGTTCCAAATCAGATTCGGATACTAACGCTGAAGAGCAAGTGTTGCTTTATTTATTAATAAATAAAAAATCAAATCCACAAATAAATAAATTTTGTATGAAAGGAAAACGTGCGGACAATTTCAAACTACGACCAAAATGAGTGGCACTGATCTCACGAATTATTTTAGAATAACCAGAAAGCAGTTTTCTGAAGTACATGGAATAGTAAAGCACGCCATTGACTCAATTGGATGTAATGGACAGAAGCCGATTGCTACTGAACAAAAACTGGCAGTATTTTTGATGTAAATGATGAACGCTGACATTAATTTTTTTATGCAAGGGATTATAAAATGTTGCACCCTTGTGTCTAGGCATTTTATTTTTCAGCCCCCTGACACAGAACCGATGGGTGTTATATGAGTTTGAACCCGTGTGTGTGTGTGTGTGTGTGTGTGTGTGTGTGTGTGTGTGTGTGTGTGTGTGTGGAGTTTTTATGCTTGAAAGTTGGTTTAATCAGGAGTGTTCTTAGCTATGCTTAATGAAAATACGCTCAGCCGGTTTTTGACCAGCTACATAAACTAACAATGTTTTTGCCAACAGTAGGGTCTCTAACTATACGTTGCCTAAACTATATCATCTACATCAAGGTACATAGTACCAGATTGTAGAACTCAAACAGTCTAAATAAAAGTCGTCGAGAGCATACGTTTATGTTCCACGGTTGAAATGCAATGGCCATTTTTGTCTTACGAAGCTGCCTCGTACAGTATCATATAACACAAAAATGGCGAGTGTGACTGTTGTAAAAGATAAAAATATGCTTTTTTATACTGTTTAGTAGCTCTTTTTTGAGGTCTACAAATCAGTACTGAATCAAGTTCTGTTGCTCTTATGGTTTAGTCGGCGTACTGCAAAAGAGCACATTGATGGCAGAATTTTTTCGGACTTGCACTTTTATCGCAACTGCTTCCTCATTGCGATATCTAAATTATCAAACTGTGTACTAGAACTTAGCCACATATATATCTACGAATCAGAATAAGAAAAATGTAAACTTAATAAGTGGTTCTTAAATATTGAAGTATTAAAAATCCTTTTGTTTTTCTTTGCAATTCTGCCAAAGCCGATTAGTCGTGGGCACCAAGAAATAACTTTATTTTGTTAACGAATTGTAATACCCTGTACACTTTTGACGTAACTTAATGCAATAGAAGCTATGTCGTAAGCGAATCTCATCTTGACAAAAAAAACGATCCTGCTAGCTGGAGTGGTTTTTTTAATTTTTGACCAAATTACCCTTGTTAGTGTTTTATTGCAGTAATACATGTTCATAAACAAAGAATGTTAGTTTACAATTAATGAAAATCCGCATCGGTGCGACGAAAACTGTTCAGAAAAGAAAACGAACAATATACAAAATGCTAATATAAAAAAGAATTAAAATATTAAGCAAACATAATTATGATGGTCCCTTCAGATTTCTTGAAAACGGTGAACAAAATCAGTGAGATTAGACAAACCGGATTCAGTTGTGTCGACTTTCAAATGTTCCATCTGTTGCTGTTCTGAATAGTGAGACGCTGTCTGTGGGTCAGAATCTGTCGATATATATGACGAAGGAGGATGAGAAAAAGGTGCTGTATTGTTTGACGCTGAATCATTTGAAGAAGATGACATCGAATGTGTCTGGCTCTTTACGTTCATTATTTCTTCTTCCGCAAGTGAGAAAGCCTGGAAAAGTTGACCTCTGATTCTGCGCTGGTAACTATGGGGCATGTTTTTAGTCAGTTGACACATAGATATGAAAAAATTGTAAAGAGGGTCATCTTTGATATAGTTTGACTCCAATGCTCTTCTTTCTTGTGCCCTTTGTCGTACTCTGTCCTCACGCTGTTGCATCGATTGTTTTAGCAAAATTACAATGTCTTACTGTTTTCTTTTTCTTGATTGATTTCTTTGAACAACTGGAGTTGAAGTAGCGGTGTGATGTGTTATGCACTCTATTCCTAAGCTCCTAGATACATCGTTGCTTTCGTCGTTATTAATATCTTGACTTTGCTCATTCTCCTCATTGTCGAGTGAGTTGTTATCTTCTAATTCCTCGGTTTCCAGTGTATCACTTCTCGCTGATGTTTTAGTTGTAGCTTGTAAGCTGTGATTGCTGTCATCACGTAGATTACTATCACGTGGACCAGCTGACATAAAAAGTTCAAGAAATGACATCTGGTTTTGATATCTCCATGACTTGATATTCTCAGCAGCAGCTCCATTTTCATAATTTCAGCTGTCGTCGCCGTGTATCTCGATAGCTGCCTGTCAGCTTAAGCCACAAGGTTTTTGTCTCTTCCCCTGCAATAATTAACAACGTATAATTCATAAGGAATTAATGTTGTTCCATATAGACAAACTAAAAGTAAGCAATATTAACCTAGAGTGTTTCGGATAAAGACATATTTGCAATCTATTTTTATCGTTCCACATTAACAATATAATTTCGTTTTGTTTCAGATATTTAGCCTCCGGTGACAGCTACAAAAGTATTGCGTACAACTATCTCTTGGGAGATCGAACTGTATCTAATATTGTAAAAGAAGTAGCTATCGCTGTATGGAAAGAAATGTAACCAAAGTGTTGTGGATTGGCAGGAGCCAACCCACGGAGTTTGGAGGAAGCCGAAAGGCACGCGTTTTAGCTCACGCAGGCTGGCGTGAGGTCTGGAACAGGACAAGGAAGTTAGACTAGAAAAAAAGGATGTAGCTGGTGGAATACTTAACTTTAATCCATTAATGTTGAACGTAGCTCTTGTCTGTACATTCTTTACAATATCAATAGGTCGTAGCAAATGACGTAGCTGAAGGCTATGCTAACTATCGTCTCGGCAAATGAGAGCGTATTTTGTCAGTGAACCATCGCTAGCAAAGTCGGCTGTACAACTGGGGCGAGTGCTAGGAAGTGTCTCTAGACCTGCCGTGTGGCGGCGCTCGGTCTGCAATCACTGATAGTGGCGACACGCGGGTCCGACGTATACTACAGGACCGCGGCCGATTTAAAGGCTACCACCTAGCAAGTGTGGTGTCTGGCGGAGACACCACACAAAGTATTTAGCAGAACCTACAACACAGACATGGAAATCAGTCGCTTCACGGTTTGAACATAGATGGCAGTTCCCACATTGCGTTGGTGCAGTCGATGGAAAACATGTTATTATTAAAAAAAGCGGATCATTGTACTTTAATTATAAACATACGTGCTCCATTGTTTTGATGGCGACAGTTGACGCAGATCACAAATTTATCACCGTTGATGTTGGCGCAATGGCACGATTCAGCGATGGACATGTATTTGCTAGCTGTGTGTTGGCCAATAAAATGAGGAAAAACACGTTATTACTTCCCACTCCTGAACTAATACCTACAATTGCTGATCCAATGCCGTATGTGTTTGTGGGAGACGAAGCTTTCCCATTATCGGAAAATATTATGAGACCATATCCAAGGAGACGGGTTACAGACAATTACGAACATCAGATCTTCAATGCCAGACTTTCTCGAGCACGACAAACTGTGGAATGTGCTTTCAGTGTATTATCTTCACGTTTCCGTGTGTTCAGGAAACCACTCGAAACCAAAGTCGACACAGTGAAAGATGCTGTGAAAGCAGCCTACGTTCTGCACAACTATTTACGATCTTCAGTAGGAGTTGCACATGATTTAAATGACATCGAACCGTTGCCATCAATTCAGTTGCTTCGTGTGCAAGGGAATAGGAGGAGGACTTCATCAGCTGCCTTCAAAATCAGGAAAAATTTCACTGAATATTTCAACACTTGCGGAGCAGTTCCATGGCAACATCAGTCAGTTTTGCTTGGTAATTATTGACAATTTAGCAACTTCCAATTATTGTACCATAATTGTGCTCCACTGGTTATGTGCTCAAGCGAAATACACATTAGTGATATGTATTAACTATAACACTGTGAAATAAATATTGCAGTACTTACCGTCTTTCAAATTCAAATCCTTTGCTATATCACTCCAAATCCGGTTCTTGAGTTTGACCTTCATGTAGTCTACGTGTTTTGTGTCATACAGCTCTCTGTGTTCCCTCACTGCCTCTATAAATTTTTCTTCTGCCATTGTGAGAAGTAAACTATTCTTCCACTGCACAACGTCCACTGCACAACGCCCACTGTACAGCAGAATAGCCTGTGTACTGTCAGTAGCTGTGAATAATGCACGCGACAAGAATGCAGAAGCTAGCCAGGTGTGCCTTGTGGAAGAGCTCACGTCGTTCGAAAAACATTGTAATGAATGTTGTCTGTCGTTGTCTGCAATACTTTTCAATAAATTGAATGTATCAAATCGCCACACTTTTTCAAATGTGCTCATACTTTTGGAATAACACCGACCGCATATACATTTGTGTATCCTGTTACGTAATTAGCTTTTTAATGCTGATACTGAGTATGCTACCACTGAGATGTTTTTCTCGCCATGACGAGCCAAGTAAAACATTGTCATTCGTGAAGGTTTCTCGACTGTTTCTAGCTTGCAGTGGAAATGTGATGTTCACATGCATGTAGTACAGTTACATTATTACATTATTACATCCATATCCAAGTGATGAAAGTGAGACTTCCACACTTCAGATCTTGGACGCTTTTTACCAGGAGTACAATGGGGTCACATTTGTGGAGATTATCCCTTTCCGAATTTTTGTAACAGATCATACGGATATGTCAGCATACTAGGAAGCGAGAAGATAACGTTGTTTTACTTTCCTGCCTTGCTTCTTAATCACATGATTAAGAAGCAATATGACATAATATTCCTTGCTACCTTATTCACTACCCTCTGTCCCTTCTTGCGATCTGAAAACATCGTGGAGGCATATGATACAATTCCAGCGGCCAGTGGCTCACCAGTTACTGAACTATGCATTTTTCTTGAGAGAAGAAAAACTAAACAAAACAAAACAAAACTGTGCAGATGTAAATAACAGATATGGTCGGGCTACTTTCTCGCTCCCCGCCTCAACTTTCCCACGGTGCTAGCGGCGCGAGAAACTGTGCCTCAACCACAACGCCGCGCGACCTGGCGCAGGCGCGTATCGCGTCCCAGTCGCCGCGCGTCGCAATTTGCGCGGTCCCATTTGAACCTGTGTAGTTACATAAAAGCGCGCTGCGCTGCGCCGCGCCACACGCGCTATACGCGTCTCAGTTTGCGCCTAGCCTAAGCTGCGCAGAGTGATAGAACAGGCGGCGGACTGTGGTGGAACTATCAGACATTAATGCTGGGCAGAGTACAGGTGTGTCTGAACACACAATGCACCGAAAACTTCTGACGACGGGCCTTCACAGCCGATGACCCATGCATGTGCCAATGTTAACACCACAACATCGGCAACTACGACTGAAATGGGCACGTGACTATCGGCACTTGACATTGGTCCAGTGGCAGAGCGTTGCATGGTCTGATGAATCCCGATAACTTCTTCATAAAAATAATGGGAATACGTGAATCCGTCATCTTGTAGTGTAACGTCTCCTTGTACTGTGGGATGGAGACAAGCTGGCGGCGGCTCCATTATGCTCTCGGCAACAATCACGTGGGCAGCTGTAGGTCCAGTGGAGCTTGTGGAAGCCACCATCATGGCCAAGGCGTAAAGTACAATGGTTGCAGACCACGTACACTCCTTCACGACAGTTATGTTTCCTGAAAACAGTGGCATTTTTCAACAAGATGATGCGCCATGACACAAGGCCATGAGTATAATGGAGTGGTTCGATGAACACTGTGGCGAGTTCCAGTTGATGTGCTGGCCATCCAACTCGCCATCTAAACCCGATCGAACACATCTGGGATGTGATTGAAAGTGGCGTCAGAGCTCATTGCCCCCCACCCCCTTCCCGGAATTTAAGGAAATTAGGCGACTCCTGTGTGCAAATGTGGTGCCAGCTCCCTCCAGTGACCTTCCAAGGCCTCATTGCTCCCATGCTACGACGCGTCGCCGCTGTTATCAAACGGCTCTGAGCACTATTGGACTTAACATCTAAGGTCATCAGTCCCCCAGAACTTAGAACTACTTAAACCTAACTAACCTAAGGACATCACACACATCCCTGCCCGAGGCAAGATTCGAACCTGCGACGTAGCAGTCGCACGGTTCCGGGGTGAAGCTCCTAGAACCGCTCGGCCACCGCGGCCGGCCCGCTGTTATCCTTGCCAAAGGTGGACATACCGGCTATTAAGTAGGTGGTTGTAATGTTCTGTCCCATAAGTGTATATTCAACACATTTTATCCCAAGCTTCAATAGCTTTTAATTTATCAAATGGTCATGTGTGGAACAGACCCATAGTGTCGGCCTACTGTCCACTTGTGCAATGAAACTCACTAAATCACAGTTTGCTTCACTGTCAGACACATATCCTTTTGCCATACCTTACAGGCAACTAATGACCAACAGTGGGCGATGAGCAGAAATGACAGAGTTGCCGACTTGGCAATGTGTACCGAAAGTGACGGCGAAGGGTAATAAACAGTGACTCACATAACATGAGGCAATCGACTCACTGCATAGGCGATTCGCCTGACAAGCTACACGATGGCTACAGTGAGCCGAAGACTAAATTGCGCCTCTATCTTGTAATGACGTTTAAGGTTCGTTGTGCAGAGCATCACTTCAACTCACTGCATCTTGATACACTACCTCCTACATGAAAGGGCCCATACAGCACTACTGACAATCGCATGTGATGCGGATATGATGGGCTTTCTTCTAAGACCCATGTTTCGTCTACTGTTTCTAATTTTGAACCTAAACTAGTTAACAAAACGTGCTAAAGGAAAGTTGATAAAAAGTTTTCCCAGTTGTCAAGGAGACAGTAAGTTTCCTTTTCTCAAAAAAATTATCTATAATAACGAAGTCTTTTGGCTTGCAAACATCGATACGTTCCCACTACGTACTGGCAGCAACACTAAGTTACAGATGCCACAACCTATGGATCCTCGTCACGACCCTTTACCACATCCCCTACCTACGTACTGACGTTAAACCCAAGACTCAACAACACAGATCCCCGTCAGCGTTAGGTTTTATGATCGATAAACCCCCCTCCGCTCTCCCCTCCTCTCCCCCCCCCCCCCTTTTCACCTCTGTAGTTAACATCCGTGTGTGACCTGCATCTCCCGGCACACCACGTCTGTCGGTGACTGAGACACGACACGCAACATACTCAATATAGCTGTTAACCGTTAGCAAATGAATGAAGAAAATAACTGGTGTCAATGGGGACATCGCTGGCGAAACATGTCACAATGCGATTTATTAAATTTTTCCGGCGGATAGAATATTCCATCATCTTGCGGGCATGCATCCAGGACAAAATGTCATTTTCCGATATTTCGGCTGTTAACAATACAACCATCGGCGACTGAATTAAAACCACTTGACGTAACGTTATTCTGTGGAGTAACATGCGCACACTTCACCGACAGACAGTTGACATAACAGAACTAGTCATAGATAATGCTTGTGCGCCTAAGATTAAAACGTAACAAGCACCGAGTGAGTAAATCAACAGAAATTACAAATATCATGGTTAATCATTAAAATGGATGGCATGTCTTGGACTGCAAGTCAGTCAATAGTAACAACAATAATTTCTGTGAGAGTACAGGCGGGAAACGAGTAGTTTCCACGAACTGACGAGCTGGAAACCTTCGTCTCGGTTGAAGAGTTTGCCTGCCAATTTTATTTCCACTTCCTTGACCCCTGAATTTCAATACGATGAGGTTGGAGGGGGAGGTGGTATTCTTGACAAACTACCAGTCGAATTACGCTTATACAAACTGTGGACCTGATGAAGCGTGTATGAAAGACGACATAGCATACGCAGGAAATAAAGATCGCCACACAGACGCTGGAATTTTACCTGATAAAGCTAAGGCAATACTGCCGAGAAGGGATGTTGGTATAGGTCAATGCATTGCAGCATTTGCAGTTGTAAAAACCATGCATGGTAAAATGAAGTTGGGCTTGGGTGTAAAGAAGGTCAGCTAATTTACAAGCGCTGCACGTAAGGCGCTGAGGAAGAAGATGACAAACAAAGGGTTCACGAAAAGCTGCATCCTGACAGCGATGTATGCGGACAAAAGCGCCCTGAAGCAGAAAAGAACGAGAAACAGAAGACAGAGTAAACCACCCAGGATTCTACCAGTACCCAAAATGTCGGGTGGAATTATTCCCTTCCTCATTCCTGCCCTAGCCGGTCTCTCGGCAGTAGGTTCTCTGGCTGGGGGTGCTGCGGCTATTGCCAGGACAGCCAAGAATGTACAAAACTCTCAGGAGGCAAGAAAGTCATAACTGTATGATGGAGACAGCAGCCATCGGAAAAGGACTATACTTGAAACTATACAAGAAAAGACTAGTTCTCTTCATAAAAAACCTCCTACCAGTCCTAAAAAACAGGGCGCTTACAAATGCAGAACTGCTTAACTTTGTTAAGAAGAAATTCAACATTCCACGATTCCGAGGTGTGTTTTACGTGGAATACATTACCGAGGACTATGTGGAAATCAGGATAATGCGGAATTGTGAATCTAGATGTAGCAGGAGGACCTGGAACTCACTCGATAGCATATTTAAAGAAAGAAATACAGATAACTTCTACTATTTCGACTCATTCGCCGACCTTCAACCTCCACACGATTTACAATGGTATGTCACAGGCAGAAGACACGTATGCTAGAATTATCGACACTACCAAGACTATAATACATTCCTGTGTTGTTATCTATACATGATGTTCCTCCTGACGTTGACGAATGATATATAAGGACGGGCATTAAGCATCCACTTACCAGTTGATGTTTAGATGCAATGTCGTACACTCTGACTTTAAAGAACGTTCGTCTGTAGTACGTGCGAATTACTTCCCACCAATCGATTTAAGCACTGGAGAATATCGCGCTGACTGGACTTGCGACATACAAAATCATTCCAACTATCACAGAGTCTAACAATAAATTGCATCTGGAAATTAATAGTAAAAACGAAATTGTGGAACGTGAACCTGGTGCATGCGATATTGACGATTTAAACAAAGTTTTAAAACAGTCTGGAGAAGGGATTGAGCTCCATGAAAACATCAGTACACTTAAATGGAAATAAGGACGGTGAATGCACCGATTGACTTACAGCAGAAAGATTCAATAAGTCCACTACTGGGTTTCACAAAGAGGCAAGTTTTGAAGACAGATCCCATTAAATGTTACCAATCTGATCACACAGTGGATATTCTCCCTGTCAGTACAATCTATGTTGAGTGTAACATTGCAAAAAACACATATCAAGACGATAGATTGATTCATTCAGTTTACGATTTCTTCAAATCGGTTGGAACAGGATATAAGATTGTAGAGACTCTTACTGATACTATATACCTTCCAGTGATAGGTCAGACATTAGACTACCTGGAGCTGCGTTTTGTGTACCACAATAACCAAATTGTTGACTTTCGTGATGAGGAAATCATTGCACGACTACATCTAGACATGATGGGCAAGGTATAAAATCAGCGCACACAGCGCACAGCACAGCACTTCGCAGCAGAACTGCAAGATGATAACATGTGCCAACTATGAGGTTTCTTAAATCAATAGACTTGAAGCCTCGCAATGACGTCTTCGCTCAATATATCTCACCCAGTGGAATATGATGAGCGAATCATACTCCAGGAATACTTCTCGAATAAACCTTATGCTTCAACGACATTTAACAAGAATGATGAAATTAGGATTGTGATCCAGCACCGAGACGCTTTAACTCTCTCATGCAAGACTTTGTTGTATTTGGATGGAACATTTAAGAAAAAGGATGGTAGTCATAGAATGGGATCATGCTTTCGCATTCCTGTTCTTGCAAGTAGGGTATGAACTTCATGGGGCTGAGATTTATTATACATGTGATGCAGGCATGGCATCAACGCGTAAAACATATGTCTCATACCTCTTATTTGAATGGTTTAGAAAATGCAAGGTGATTCATAGACGAGCCTGAGGGCGTAACAGCAGAAGAGTGCCGCCGATTTACTGCATGCACACCTCTAAAAATGCTTGTGGAGTACTTTGAGGATATGCAGCGAATTATTATGAATGCTAAACAGGAACTTATTGTAGCACGGAGCGCAACAGATAGAAATTGATAGATTCAAAGAGCTCAAGAGGCGAACCAGATCATCACCAATAAAATTCTATGGAAATTTCACCCATCACTGTGACAGACGAGGAGCGTTTGAAGCTTTTAAAAACTCTGAATACCGGTACATATCTGCCATTAACTTTCCGCTCGTGGGAGGTTTTCGAGTGTCCAGTGCTACCGACAGCGAGTAGACAAACATGGGCTATTAAAACCTCCGTGCAGCTGGAAACATCGAGGTTCATCATATCTGCATTTCAGACAGGGAGAATTTAGCAAATGATTCCACCATATTTGACAACTGTAATTTAACTAATGCCAAAGTCTACTTGAATTCAGAATTCTACCCGTTTGACAGTTTACTGCGGAATCGGAACCAAATATATACCATCTAGCATTTGACATGTATATAAGGTTCCGTGCTTCTTACCATGGAGGTGTTGAAGAGGAAGGATGCTTACTCGGGCCACGGAAATCCAAGGAGCTAGCACCAGTCATCGTAACGGTCTGTTCTAAGCAGAATGAGGTAATTAAAACAAACCAATAGAGGTGCGAATCGAATTTGAATCCTCACCAAATTTCCCAGAACACACTGCAGCATACGCTATAGTTCTACATGACCGTGTGATTAATTATTGCCCGCTTACTGGTGTTGTGCAGCATGCTGTATAAATGACTAAGTGCTGTGTCATACTCAGAGCATTTTACAATGACAACTTCGAGTGTGAACGTCGTTGCTGACATTCAATGTTTCCGTGATGATGAGTGAAGAAATTCATATTTAAGTATATTGCATTCATAGCATACACAGAAGATGCTGATATAACAGAGACATTCTCTGCAAGCGTTGCATCACCGTGGCCTTTCAGCTACTACAGACCAGAGGCTGTAATTAGTCTCTTTTGAGATAAGTCGGCCGGAAACCTGTAGTATGCAACCTCAAAGCAATTTCTGTGTAGCATCGTCAGTGCGAATTTTGCTAAAATACGGAGGAGTGTAAAGTGGTTAACAAGTTTCTTCCATGGACTCCAATGGAACGATCCTGGTATATCTGATAAAGATATGGTGACGTGACTTCGAATATTAGATCATTCTGATGCCACAATCTACGTCAAAGGCGATGTGAAGCTCAGATGGATGCAACGAATCTTCAAGTTTGCGTCTATTCAGGACCTGGAGTTCTACGGGTGCCCTGCTATCCATTAGTTCAAGATGAATAATATATATAAAAACAGTGTTGTGTTTGCTTATGAACAAGCAGAGTTACGTTTAAGTTTGAGTAATGATAATAAATGAATTTTTTACCTCACATTCTTTGGTTTCCTTCCTTTCTACCTAGCTGCTACTTAGATAGTATGTAACTTTGCCCAGATCTTGCGACTGCGGCTTTGTTCAAGTACACGTGATATAATTTCAGACATGTTCACTGTATGTCTTTGAAAGTGGACACAATCACGCACCGGCTGTTCCCAGAAACGTATACGTGCAGCTTGATAGGTGTTGTGCATCATGCACAGCCTTTACATAGATTTGTGAGGGTAGGGATTTGTGAAATAACAGCCAAGACGTATGGTAACAAATAATAATTTTTTTATTCATACATAAATATTTACAGTAGTGATACTGCTTTTCATTTACAAATCTTGTTGTTATTACAATACACGAAGTAATCCTGCTTTTAAATCCACAGTGCTTGTCCCTGTTTCAGTTTTCTTATTCACATATCTTGGTTTTACAAATAATAGTTGAAATAATTTTTTATTTTACATTGTGGTACTGATTTATCTATCACAGAGATAAAGTTTCTCTTACACTAATACTATTACTATTACTAGTGAAATTCCACCCAAACAAAAGACATAATTTATATGGTATATTGGGTGGCTCCAAACATTTTACACCTCAAGCAGCTGAAATAATTTAATAATACAATGAATTTGATGGCCCTAAAATGTTCATTCCAAACAGATGCACTAAAATGAATCGAGTGGAACTCACACTTGAACAACTAATGGTAGGTGAAACTTATAAAGCTATTCTATTTACACATACACTCACACAATCACATACACACATCAAGTGCAAAAGGAAGAAATATGTTAATACTATTTTTTTCGCCATTTACAGTTTTCTAACTTTTTTGATAATTTTACTCCATTTTAAGTTTTACGATTTTTTCCAGAGTATAAAGCTTTTATATTCATGCATACATAGTGTGCTACTTATTAAGAAAAAATAAACAGAATGTATTTACACATGGGCACACATATTTACACAGCCATCTATACTCAAACGCACTTACAAGTGTAAACACAGACACATAAGCAATCACGCATGCGGGCACACCATACATCACACATGCAATATTTATACTATGATAAAAGAGCCATACTATTGAGCACAAGCTCTCACTCAGCTGGCCACTCACCTTCTCTCATTCACCTCTGAGGTCCCCCATCCTTCTCTCGCTTCAAGTAAATAGTGTGAGTACGGGAGGGTTTCGATCCCGTCATCATAAATGGCTCTCTTATCGTTATGAGGTGACAATCCGACTTAAGACTGCAGCACAGAGTGCACCTCGCGAACCCGCGATCGAATACAACTTTACTGTAGCATATGCGGAGGTTGCAGTGGAGCACTGCGAACACCACTGTACAGGCACTGCAAGCAGTCTTCGACCATGAGGACATGTCATGCTGCATCTTGCACACCCTTAGCACACCTCTGGATGGTTCCATCTATTGTACAATATGTATACATTTTGAATCTTCGACTCATAAACTCCACAATCGGCACTCCATCCACCTCATCTGTCATTAAGCTGATAACCTTCTTGTTCCGAGGAAGAATACCATAAGGATTACTGACTGCATATCCCGATGTGTCGAATTCATTGCAGTGACACATAATTCCTTGATATGGATCGCAGTTCTTCACCTAATAGCTGAAGCTATCTGTACCCATATAAAGTAACTTTGGTTCTATAAAATGAGTTTTTACCAACTCATAGTTCAACTGATACCTGTGGAGTTTGTAGATGACCAGTATACGCATACCAAAACAGGTTTCGTAATCTGCACTGAAACCTTCGACATCCCCATAGCAGCAAAGTTCTCATTGAAAATAGTGACCAGCTTAAAATTTAGTCTGGCGATGCACATTCTTCCACCCAAACGCCCATCCCATTCGCCTGTAATCAAAATATCGCGTTCATTTATTACATTCTGCATAGTTTTACAGAAAATGGTATTATTCATTAATTTATAACAATCTTTTTCTAAATCACTAGTCACGATCACCCTCTTTTCGGTATTTAGTTCAATATACTCGTTCAGTCAAGGGGACTGGTTGAAGGAGATAGTGTGGGTGATTCTACCTAGCCCCATCCCTAAACTGATGCACTGCTGGAGATTATGATAATAAATTATGTACCTCTGCTTGTGTCCAACAGTGGTCATCAGTTTTGCGATAGTGCTTCCACACAGAACTTGTTCTGTACATTGTCATTTCATGCACAATAACAGGGTATATGAGATCTACCTCCACCACATACCCTACATCAGAATCAGCCACTAGACCCATTATTTTTCCACCTAAACCCTCTAATTCGTTTCCGGGCACCCGTTGAAACCTGCAAACCGGCAGTGGCTACATCATTGTGTACCCATATAAGTTATTCACATCCAAATATAGAATATAAGTTGAACCGAGGGATGCACTGAATCCCACACCCATATGTGAATTATTTGCCTCGACATGTCTATGGACTCACTGGCAAAGTCCTCAAAGGATCCTCCGCTCAAAGAAAAGAAGCATATCAGCATCAGTCAAAAGTTTGATGCTGTGCCTCGTATTCTTGAGCATCACGTCCCAGGACAACCCAGGTGCCGTTTAATAAAACGCGGGGTCCAGGGAGTGTTTTCAAAAACACCCCCAAGCAAGCGCAAGTCGGTGACCATGTATAGTCTTGTGTATTCACTCAAACTGAGAATGTTGAATTCTCACCAGGCATTCACAGCATGCTCATAATCTGCACTAGTTTTGGTATCGCCTGTGAGAGTAGTGGTAAATCCAGATATGTTCGGTTGCCTGGTTTCATAGAGTTGCTTTACTGTCCACATACTCATAATGGAAAACTCCTTTCCTAGTCACAACCTGTAACTTTTCCTCATCGAGGTGTGCAGATTGGGTGATGCCCATATCCTCCGGAGATAGAGTGTCAATTAATTTCGTGCTCCATAGCAACATCTACAACAATGAAGACTATATGCCTCACACAAATGCATACGATGAAAAAAGAAAAAAAAAAAAGAAAAATGTCTAAGAGCAATATATTACAAATGTAATTACGTTCTTGATGCATTTCGGTCTCCAACAGCCACTCAAGGTTGGTCAGCTGCCACTCTAACGCTGCAACAGCGGGTCAAAAATTTTATAAGCATTTGTTACGATTTGAATACATCAAGGGCTGTTTCCTGAACATGTCAACTATCGCACAGAATTTGGAGATGTACTTACCTGATGGTAGCATAAGCTCTTCAGCTTGCTGCTACTGTTGACTTTCACCATCCAGCTGCTGCTGATCTAAAGCCTGAACAACAGCAGAAATGTTATAAGCACTTGTTACGATTTGAATACTCTAAGAGATGTTTTCTAAACATATACGCTATCAAAAATGGTTCAAATGGCTCTGAGCACTATGGAACTTGACATTTGAGGGCATCAGTCCCCTAGAACTTAGAACTACTTAAACCTAACTAACCTAAAGACATCACACACATCCATGCCCGAGGCAGGATTCGAACCTGCGACCGTCGCGCGGTCCCAGACTGTAAGCTATCACACACAGTATTTTGAGATGTATCTACATATTGGTAGCACAACCTCCTCTGCTTGCTGCTGCTGGTGACTTTCAGCTTCCAGCAGATGCTCTAATTCAGCCAGCACTTCGGCAGTGTGCTGAAATAGCAGGAAAAAAGAACTTTTATAACCACTCGTTACGAAAATGTATCACAGTCTCGAAAAATTTGAATACTTCGCAACGATATTTTATAATTGTCGCAATTTTGTAAACACGGTGCCGGCCGCTGTGACCGAGCGGTTGTAGGTGCTTCAGTCTGGACCCGCCCGACCGCTACGGTCGCAGGTTCGAATCCTGCCTCGGGTATAGATGTGTGTGATGTCGTTAGGTTGTATGTATTGTATTGTATGTTAACCGGGGACCTAGAAACGACGGAGAGTCTCCGTCCGCGCTGCAGCCGCAGTGGTCCACATCCCCACGACGACTACCGCAGTCCACTTCAGCCCTCCGCCGCCCCACACCGAACCCAGCGTTATTGTGCGGCTCGGCCCCCGGTGGACCTCCCAGGGAACGTCTCACACCAGACGAGTGTAACCCCTATGTTTGCGTGGTAGAGTAATGGTGGTGTATGCGTACGTGGAGAACTTGTTTGCGCAGCAATCGCCGACTGAGGCGGAATAAGGGGAACCAGCCCGCATTCGCCGAGGCAGGTGGAAAACCGTCTAAAAACCATCCACAGACTGGCCGGTTCACCGGACCTTGACACAAATCCGCCGGGCGGATTCGTGCCGGGGACCAGGCGCTCCTTCCCGCCCGGAAAGCCGTGCGTTAGACCGCACGGCCAACCGGACTGTCTGTCCATAGGTTAGTTAGGTATAAGTAGTTCTAAGTTCTAGGGGACTGATGACCTCAGATGTTAAGTCCCATAGTGCTCAGAGCTATTTGAACCTTTTTTTTTCTTTTTTTAAACACGGCAGTTTGGCCGTTTCCCATCACCACTGCTGCTGCCATCGCAATTGGATGGCCTTTTCATAGTGCGAGAATCACATGGATAGTTATGGGGAGGGCGGGAGGGGGGTGTTGGGCTATATATACCTTCAGATTCCACCCACTATTTTGCAGAGGACCAATAAGAATTCAGACTGCCATGCCAGCGAGTTATAACTTGCCTTCTTTTTCTTCAAGCAGGCTGAAGAAGTTGGTGCAGGTGGCTGAGAAACATACGCTGCTGTGAGGGAGAAACAAAAATTCTAGGACAGACAGACAGAGGGAACTTTCGAAAACATCCTTTGTTTGCTGGCAAGTGACTCCATGTGGCTGGAAAACTGGACGCAGTTGCTGTCTTTAGAAAAACACTCTTTGTTCATTCTGGGACAAGCAGATATCCTGGCACTTCTGACGTCACCTGCAAACCTTAAATTACGTGTTGTTGTTTGTTAGGCATAGCTGTGGGAGGAAGACAATAAGTTTCGAAAACAAGTCTTTGTTCGTGGTAGATGCCCACTGTCACACGAATCGGGGCGGTGGTTACATTAAAACCATCTGCCAATTTCTCTTTGAGCACTGGCCGGCCACTGCAGGCCCCCTATGACGCTGAGCGGTAGCGGTCTTCTAGTGCAGACAGCCTGAGAGTGTACCCAGTGTGTGCCGTCTAATGACGACACCAGAGGCAGCTGTGATTCGGCCCTGGGGAGTGACATCCGTGGTTCTGCTGTGAGCCACCAGATACCAAGGCAAGCGGCGCATGTGGCGTGGCACGCCGGCCGGAGTGGCCGCGTGGTTCTAGGCGCTACAGTCTGGAGCCGCGAGACCGCTACGGTCGCAGGTTCGAATCCTGCCTGGGGCATGGATGTGTGTGATGTCCCTAGGTTGGTTAGGTTTAAGTAGTTCTAAGTTCTAGGGGAATGATGACCTCAGAAGTTGAGTCCCATAGTGCTCAGAGCCATTTGAACCATTTTTTTTTTTTTTTTTGGCGTGGCACAGGCGACTTCTCATTCAAAGACAGACCGCCGTGCGAGTGAGACCCCACACCGGAGAGTCATGTCTGCGCTGCTCGCCATGGGTAGGATCCGACGAAGTGACCGCAGTATACGATGCGATCGGAGAATAAATAAGAGTATCCTTGTCCTAGGAAGTGCAAATTATGTTCCCTGCAGTGTACAATTCCCCGATTTTCCGTCCTCTGAATTTTTTTCACTTTCTAGTACCTATCCCCGTTTTATAAACAACTTCCATTAACAATTTCTGTTAATATTATGTCCTCTGAATTGACCATTGAATTTTACAGCGAAAATTCGATTTTACTGCGAAAATACAGAATTCCCGCCAAAAGTCGAAATTCCCGCCAATAGGGTAGGTGGTGGGTAGGGGAAGCGGTGGGCAACAGGGACTCACATGCCAGCTGAGGAAAAAACATGGTTGTGGAGTGATGTGGTGGAGTAATTAACTGATCAATTTAATTGATTTGCATATCAATTTGATGTCAAAATTGCACCAATGCCGCCCTTATCCCATTTCTTTCGTGATCGTCCTAGCCTTCTTCAACCTGTACATCAATCGTATTAACTTTCCTTTATGTCTTCCTTCGATCCATATGTACCCGATGGTCACGCTATTCCTTTCTATGCTGTTGGTTCTTTTCTACTATTCCTACGATATGGAGTTGCTCTCTTATCTCACTGTTTCTCTTATGAGCTTCGAAATTTGTATCCCGCCAAACGTCTTAGACGTCTCATTCTGCCGCTTCAATTTTTCCTAATTGTTGGTTGTTAAAGTCCATACTTCGGATTTAGTTTCAAACCGAAGCTAGGTGCCCACCGTAATAAGGCAAATAAATTAGTCGTTACCTACTGGTTGACAGTGCACAGGTTTGTTGGATTTGCGCTTAGATATAATTGATGATAACCACCGAATAAGCGAGACTTGAGATGGGAGAGAACAGCCTATACATAGTCAGCACTGTTACAAAATGGGTGGCCTTGTATTCAGGAAGATTCAGGTTCCAGTCTTCATCTGGGCATCCTGATTTAGGTTTTCTGTGGTTTCACTAAATTGCTTCGGGCAAATTCCGGGATGGTTCCTACTATAAGGGCATGGTCGATTACCTATCTCATCCTTGTCCAAGCCAGACCTGTAAGGATGTAAATTCCAGTGTATATCAATGAAATTGTTTTTGTTGTTCTTAAATTGTAATTTCAAAACTAGAGCGATATCCTTGTAGAAGCGAATGAAGCTGCTACTAATACTACTAAAAAAACTAACCTAAACTCCGCCCGAACATGCCATAAAGGCCCAACGCTACCGACTGGCCGCCGCGTCATACTCAGCCACAAGTGTCACTGGATGCGGATACGGAGCGGCATGTGGTCAGCACACCGTTCTCTGGCCCGTATGTCGGTTTACAGGACGTACTAATACTACTACTAGATTAAAATATAATAAGTAATGGACCCAGTACTGATCTTTAGGGAGCCCTGATTCAACCTCCCTTCATTTTGAGCGTGTTGCTTCAAACATTACACACTGTTGGCGAGATGTACTCGAAGACGCATTTTAGCTTCTGAGCTTCACCATCAGACCGTCAAAGTCAGCGGTTTCGAAAGCTTTGTTATAGTTCAGAAAGCACATAATAGTCGCCTCTGGTTTGTCCACTATTAATTTCGATGCATCCGCAAACTTTATAAGAGCGGTTGGAGTGATGCGATTATTACAGAAACTTGACATATTCGTCTAGGAGTTTATTTGGGGTTAAATAATTAGTAAGCTGGTCGTGAGCAATACGTTCTAAAGCCTTAGACAATTTCTGGTAGAATGCAAATAGACCAGTAGCCAGAGGATTCTATGGTGGGTTTCTTCATGGGTAAAGTTTTACGAGTCCCTGCTTCCAGGCTGTTGCAAGATTGTTGTATTAAGGCGATATATCTTATGTCATTATAAAATGATGTATCGATGGATAAACAAATAATTAACTAACTGGAATGAGATTTTCACTCTGCAGCGGAGTGTGCGCTGATATGAAACTTTCCTGGCAAATTAAAACTGTGTGCCGGACCGAGACTCGAACTCTGGACCTTTGCCTTTCGCGTCAAGTGCTCTACCATCTTTTCTTTATCTCATTTTGTTCTGTATCGTTCGTTGAATTTGTTCGTGGCGGACGTCCGATGACACTCGTTCAGGTTGTTCGTTGATCCGTTCATTTAGTTTTTTTATTGCAGAGGATGGAGGGTGGCTAAACCCTCTGACCGAACACGCTGAGCTATCGTGCTGGCCCATGTGACCTACCCAAGCACGACTCACGCCTCGTCCTCACAGCTTTACTTCCGCCAGTACCTCGTTTTCTACCTTCCAAACTTTACAGAAGCTCTCCTTTCTTTCAGGAGTGCTAGTCCTGCAAGGTTCGCAGGAGAGCTTCTGTGAAGTTTGGAAGGTAGGAGACGAGGTACTGATGAAAGTACAGTTATGAGGAAAGGGCGTGAGTCGTGCTTGGGTAGCTTAGATGGTGCCAGCACGGCAGCTCAGCGCCGTCACGGTAGCTCAGCGTGTTCGGTCAGAGGGTTAGCTACCCTCTGTAATAAAAAAAACTGAGTGAACGGATCAGCAAACTACCTGAACGGATGTCATGAGACGTCCGCGCCGAACATATACAACGTACAAAATAGAGCAAAATGAGATCAACAAAGAGTTAAGAAAAAAAGCGTGTTCGGTCAGAGGGATAGTTGCCCTCTGTAATAAAAAAAACTGAGTTAATGTACCAACAACGAACTGAAACGTGTGTCTTTCGACGCCCGCCCAGAGCAGCTACAACGTACAAAATCGAACAAAATAAGATTTTTTTAAAAAATAAAAAGCGTGTTCGGTCAGAGTGTTAGCTACCCTGCGTGAACGGATCAACAAAGAACCTGAACGGCTGCCATCGGACGTCCACCACGAACAAATTCATCGACCAATGTAGAGCAAAATGAGATTAAAAAAAAATGGTAGAGCACTTGCCCGCGAAAGGCAAACGTCGCGAGTTCGAGTCTCGGTCCATCACACAGTTTTAATCTGCCAGGAAAGTTTCAGTTAACTAACTCTTTTGAACTAGGAAATGTGTCAAAAAATAAAAGTGAGTCTGCTAAATCATAGCAGTGGTACACGTAAATGCAGTTACGTAACAAATATTCCCTAAACATTGCTGTAGGATGAAAGTTATGCAGCCTTTTCTTTTTTTTTAGAATCGTTGTTTTTCAGCGTACTTAGCGATTCCCATTAAAAAGATTATCTGAAAACAAACGAAAACATTTGGTTTTATGTTATTACTATAACGTGACATTTCCTATTTATTATATGTAATAGTAATTTTCAATCAACCAGTCAGTTATTACGTACACTTCAGTTTAAAACTGTGTTTAATATCGTCATTGCGAAACAACGAAGAGAAATGACTGACCGTAACAGCAAATTGAGACACAAGTCGCCGTCACCACTACATTCTGGACTCACTATTTCCTGACGCAGTGCATGTAATGAAATACGGTCCTAGTCTATGTATATTTTCTTTAATTAATTTTATTGGCTTCTTGTAGCAAAATGGTCCGTGTGTATTCTGCAGTGGTAATTTTACTGCTATGAACCACTTTGATTAGGTTGCATTTAACAAGACATATAATGTCGTTTCACGTATAATCTTTGATTGCGTACTATTGTCCCTAGATATCACTGGAGAGGTACGTCACTATGGCGGAATATCGCTTCGCTCCTGGAGCAGTCTGTAGTACGCTACCTGAAGACACTGTGCGTCGTGATGAGCACAATGGTGAAATGGTTGGTGAGAGAGTTCGCTGTAGATACACCGCACTGGAGTCAGCTTATTTTTCCAATTTGCTTGGCAGTTGCGTTTAGACTGTCTCAGAAAATATGTGAAAAGTGGGTTTTTCTCTTATCTGCACTCGTATCGCTTTGTAACAACTTTGTAGTGTAGGTAAAGGTTTTTTCAGGTATTTATTCCAGTCCTATGCCGCATCCCGGAATGTAAGAACTCCGTGGCGACATAGACCACAACCGCTCGAAGTACTAGAGTCAGCTTCAAAAGCAATAGCAGACATTGTAAGTGCGCATGTGAGTAATATCTTTAGATTATTATGAATGCATAGCTCTGTCTTCTGAAACAACTTTTATCATTTCTTGTGGCCTTACAGAAAAGCTAATTTTCCGGTACATTAAATAGCGAGGTTGCCATATGGGACCACAACGTTGCGCCACTAAGGATGCTGCGTATCAAGTGTAGTCATATTTGTGATAGTTGGCAAACTGCAGTTAAATAAGAGACTAGCATGCTTAGCAGTTGAAGCTGCCACAGTGTCCCCGCTGTTGTATGCGGCATGTTGGTCCCAGCAAGCAACAGGCCCGTACTAGCTGGCTGTGGTCTCACTAGACTGCGCTGAAAGCTTGCCGAGGTACCTTATGGCTATTTTACGGTACAGATGCTTAGATATAAGAAACAGTGGGAAGGACTTTACTTTTATTTTTATTCCATCCCCAAGGCAACGCCAAATCTCTGCTGTAACACCATCATCCATGAAAAGCGTCGCACTGCATGGTACAGTTATACCCTTCGGATATTTCCGTACTCTAGTAACACGTAAGCAGAAAAGTTATTACAGCATTTAAGTACAAAATTTTTGTATCTTAACTCAACGGGCTCTGCATAATACCAAAGTTATTGTTATATGGCCCTGCATAAAACTCAGCGTAACATGGCAATGTTGATTACTGTTGAGTGGATGACACTGTAGCATGTCTGTTTCTTCCGAGATATTGTTCTTAACACGAGAGATTTTAGAGGAAATTGTCAATACGGTTTCACGACAATAGTTTAATCACTGCTCGCAAACATTGAGTGAACGACAAAATTATGTGCGCAGTTTTTGTAGAGCTATTAATGTCCTGATTATTTAAATATTGAGTAAGGAAGTTACCGCGACAGAGGGATTTTCTAGGTAGACCATCCAGGAATGCCAGGGTGGGCGGGGATGCATACAGTGTTGAACAAAAACATTGCTTGAGATTTTAATGAATAGATTTCTTGCCTCGTTACAGTACTGCTTGTTTATCACGAGGCGAGATACCGCCTGTCGAAGACCTTTGCGAATGCATAAACACCCTCTAACACTATGCTACTCATCTGACAGTAGCATGTACATGTTATTTTCCCCGAAACAAAATTATACCATATTGCGAAATGAGGATTTCCTCTCAAACTTGACTGTTATCCACCGAACCGCCGTTTCTCTGGCAGTGTTTCTGACTGCAAAGCACCAATATAATCATTGATTAGTAGTTCCAAGGTAAAACTGTTCCGTGATCACAATATACGAAACATAGTTGTACCGTAATTGCATTTGTACTTTCTATGTTCCATTCAATTTAAAGTAGCCATTTAATTAGGCTTTTTAAAAAACAAAATCCATAGCGAAGCAAATTCATAGTGAAATTTGAGATTTACGAACACTTACTCTGCAGAACTACACGCAGGTTATAGCTATTTGGGCGACATTCTAACTTAGGTGCTGTGGATCTCCATTGGGTACTCCTTGCGTCCTAGTTGAGGATTCTAGATGAAATTTTATCCAAACTTCACTAATTGAGTAAATAAAATACCATTAAGAAAAGGTGATTTTGCAATCTACTGCCCTTGCACGTATCGGATAATTGTAATATCATATGCATTTAATGCTGATAAATGATTTGTGTTAAGTTTCGATCAGTGTGGTGTATGGATTCAGCTTAGTGATAAACATGTTCATTGTGAAATACTGCAAAGTGTGTGCAGTCTTGGGGACAAAGTGTCAATTATAAATCTGGTACATAGTTAGTGAAATGTCTAACATGTAAGAATGTGATTAGCACATTCAGACCTGCAAGGGGTTTGCAATAAGCAAACAGTTGATACCTTAAAAGAAATGTTGTGATGCTACAAGCAAGGTCTCTTCAGTCAACTATTGGCGGTTCTCAAGACACACAATGTAGAAGGCACTTGTCTCTATCAGTAGTTAGCACAGCTGTCTTATTTTAGCACTTCCTTAGCACCAGATCTAAAGATATCCCAATCTTCTTCATGTAGAGATGGAGTTTGTTCAGTTAGTGATGGTCAGTACTAAGCCCTAAAACAATTCTGAGCAGTGATGGTACCCTAGTCATACAATCAGTAATTTTGTCTGTGGATAAATAATGTGATATTGTTTCAGTTGCATGAGATTAACCCACGTAGTGATCTGGCATCACATCTTTGTATGACACAGAGAGAGCCTAGTTGTTTGTTATGTAGCTTTAGGAAGTTGTTTGCTGTCAACCACAAATTTAGACAGTGAGTGTTCAGATGAAGTGTCTCAAAATTGGGTCTATTATTACACAAGTGATCATTTCTGTGTTCTGAAAGGTACTTACACTACCTGATTTGTAACTTGTAAACAAATAAGCGTAATGAGTGTCTGGCTGTTTCTCTAAGAAACAGAGCCCACATCAGATTCACAGGCAATAAAGTAGAAATAATAGCATTACAGTGAGAAACAGACATCATGTTAATTCCTTGAAAATGAGGAAAGAGTACAAAATGCTAACTTCTCTTACATGTTACAAACATAATAATTTTATATAAGTAATGTATCATTCAGCCTAAGCTTTTTCTTAAATAGCTGCAATTTCATTTCCTATTCCATGAATCCATGTTGAGTGTATTGTTGGGATGTAGAATGTCACAATCTACAGAGGCACTGCAGTATTAAGTTTTCAAGTAAAGATGACATTACATGCAGATTTTTGCTGCAGTAAACGTGAACACTTAAATACTAGTGACCAGTTACTGTCAATAACAATCTTGTGTGAACAGCTTCAGAGTGTTTAAAGAACAGTCTAAAAACCGCTGGAAGTAACTGTTATTTATGGAAACCAGTTTCCACCAAGTGACAAAGAAATAATTAGTTAAGTTACAGTGAATAGTTATGAAATGAAAAATACAAATAACAGGTCCTTTAGGTCAGGTTAAAGGAAGGTTCCTTGGGGTCCATCAACTATATAACTACTAAGTAGCAGCATCTAAATGAAATACTTAAAAATCTAATATGCATGTAGATGTCAAAGTCTAGTATGCTTTTGTAGACACAGATGCTTGAATACTTGGGAGTTATTCATGAATCCATTATCTTACACATTTTTCTATTGGTTACATAGTGCAAATATTGAACTGTTTTATTTAGATGCTGCTACTGATAATCGTGTGGGTTACTCAAAGAAACCTTCCTTTAACCTGATTGGACTGTCAGTATAGCAACAATACACAATAGTAAATGACTTATTTTGACTTGTGCTATTTCTTGTGCAGTTATCATAATATGTACGTGACTTCAAGATGGATGCTTCACTGGAAATGGTTGCCCATAAATGGGCGTAACTTTTGGTTTTGTGATGCCATTTTTCAGTAACAGAAAACTTCCACTGAACAGTATATGGCTCTCTTATGCTGAGATAGCAATATTATGGCCCTGACTTTTTAACACCCAAAGGATGTTAATGACAATAAGGTTATCATTACATCACACATTCATATTTTCTTGGATTGTTAACATTGCTTACAGATTTTAAGCTGCAGTATGCAGAGGGTTGCTGGTATCTCATAGCTTATGAGGGGTTAAGATGCCAGAAGTTCCTATGTGAAGTATGATCGATGTAACAGATGTTTCTGAATTAGAACAAGTCATCACTAAGATTTGACAAAGGCTGATAGGGCATTACCTATTATTTAAATTGATTTTCTTTTAGTTCTGATTTCCAGTTACTTCGATTTTCTGTGAAAAAATTAATTTTATGCTAGAAAAATGAATCAGATTACCATAATGAAAAATTTTATTTACAGATTCGGATGCTGACAGGCCTAAAGATAAAATTTTCTCATGCTGAGCATTCTCGTACAGTGAAATTTATCAGAGCATGGTGAGCTAATAATTATTCCCATAATTTCGACTGTTATTGCGTAGACTACCTTTGCTTAATAAAAATTGGCTTTTTACCTTATTGACTTCATTTTATGATAGCTTATTGTATAGCAATATATTGTTAAATATTGTCCAGTGATTCAGCTGTATTATTGAACAAGTTAGTTTAAGGAATGTAAGAAAAGTTTCTGTTAAAGTTAGTCACATGCTCACCACAGCTGCTGGCAAGAGCTCTGTACTAATATACTCCGAAACATTAAAGCCTCTGTTGGCATGCAATATTAAATTGGCATTGCAGGATCATGCTATTCTCATCACATAAGTCTTGCAAGTATCTACCCCCAGATTGTTGATACCAGGATGATTAACTGATAAATGGTTTACTTTTTGTCACAGTTGGAATGATGCAAATTAAACACATGGGTGCTAAAGTATGTGTGAATAACACTTGTCACCAAATCAGAGGTGCTCATCCCAGTGTCACCCCATTGTCTGTTAAATTCATAAATTGTGTGTGGAAGTGACAATCAATAAGCTTCTGAATGAAAATGGATTTTCTTTCCATGGTTTTTGATGAGTTGTACGTGGGAGGAAGTAATATTGTCAGTCTCCTCTGAAAGTATCCTCAGTTTTAAAAGTAAATATCACCATTATACCATGTACCCTGTTAAGTTTACCCACTGAAGTTAGGAGTGTTTCCTAGTATACTGATATTTTCTTCATTAATCCTACCACCTAGGAATCTTGAGCTAATAAGTAATGCAATGGTAAACATTCAAATTACTTAAATATTAAATCTGGCTAGAGTGACAAAGTATCTCTACTTAATAATTTCAAAAAGAAACATGGAAAAAGTTATTAAGGAAACTGACAAATTACTGGCAGGCTTCATGGATAATAATTGGAATCTGTCTGTAGCCACCTTCTCAGTTATCCATGCCGTTAATAGAAAAAACAGGGAAATGTAGTTACTGTCACACACTCAGAAATTCTGCTATGGAATATTGTAAAGTGGGTAAGATTTTATTCTGTGTTAAAAGTTAATTTGGTTATCTGTTATGTTCTTTACACCATTGTGCATGTTTTCAGATATTTGGATGTAATTCCTTTGTGTTGCACTAAGGCTGAGTGATCGCAAGTGCCTTTCCTGCTAATATTATATTTAACTGGTACTGTTAATTAAAAATTCGGATGTCCTGATAACAAACTTCACAAGGAAGTGAATATACTGTGGAACCATTGTCTGTATGCCCAACTCTTTTGATCTGCCTAATAGACGCTCTGGAGCTGACAACATGATCCTAATCGTAAACTGCTGTACTGCTGTGCAACACACACACACACACACACACACACACACACACACACACACACACACACACAAACACATATGTCACGCACGTGCGCGTCGTGAATGAAATGGCTCAGAATTGGACATTGAGTGAAAATAAGAAAAAATAGACACTGTGCATGTACCTTACTTCCTGAATCTACTGATTCAGGTGTTTTCTGCATGTTACTGATGCTCTCCTATGAGTCAGTTAAACCTGTGATCAGTGATGCCACTTTCCTTTTCTTATGTTAAATATCCCCCCTTACCCGTATTTGTTATGAGTCCCATGTACATCAGTGAAATTATAGGTGGGGTTGTGTGTCTAACAGTCATGGTTAGTAGAATGACTTTTTCCGAGTATCCCACCAATTGATGAAAGTCTGTCAACTGTTTTACTTAAGATAGTCTAAATGTTCAGTCTGTTTTGTATACCTGCAAATAGTTACTTAGGTATCACTCAAGTATTTGTAGGAATAAACTGTTTCCAAATGCAACTTAATGATATTATCATAAGATACTAGTGTCCCGTGTTGTAGTGCAGTTCTGCATTTCTATATATTTGCAATGAGTTATACCTTTGCATCTCTTCAAAATTGTCTAGATCTGATTGGGTATTAGTGCTGCTCTTTTCAGATAATGCTTCACTGCATATACTTGCATCATCTGCAAAAGTTGGTTACTATGAATATTTTCTGCTAGCTCATTCGTATACAGCATGAACAGAAACAATATTCCTGTGGCATGCCTGAAGGTATTTTTCCATCTGTTGAGGGCTCCACATTTAAAATAACCTGCTGAATCCTCTCTACCATGAAAGTTCAGTTCACAAATTTTGCTTCATACTGCATAAGATAGAATTTGATAAGCATGGGTGTGGTAGTAAATCAAATTCCTTCCAGAAATAAATTAATAATGGTGCCTACACAACTGCTTAGATACATGACTTTGAAGATATGTGATAAAAGTAACAGTTTGGTTTCACAAGATCATTTTCAGAATCCATGCTGTTAAGTGCAGATGCTGCTACAAAGGCTGCAGCTCTCCTCTCTCAGCCTGTTCATAATTCTGTTGCATTGTGAACCACAGGTCCCTGTTGGCATGTAGTATCACTTTTGTGTGCACAATGGTCTTTTCTCCATTCCTCCAGGGGAACATACTCCAGGACATGAAACCTCTCCCAATAGCATGGTAAACTTCCACTCAGGCCTCACGTTCAGAGATGATCATTCTAGCCCAGCTGTGTGTAAAACATTGTTATTTAAGTCACCACCATTTGAGTGGTGACCATCACTGTTCGTTTGTCTGAGTTTGTCATCTACATTGTCAGATGTTTGTGGATGAGACACTTCCAGTCAATTGCATCTTACTTGTTAATCACTGCAGTGGAATGATGATGCATATATGATTTTGATGTGCCCTTACTACCCCCTGCGGGCGGTGGCAGTTCATGAGAGCAGTGGTGAACATTACAGGGAGATAGGTTGGTTGGTTGGTTGGTTGGTGAAGGAGACCAGACAGCGTGGTCATCGGTCTCATCGAATTAAGGAAGGATAGGGAAGGAAGCCGGCCGTGCCCTTGCAGAGGAACCATCCTGGCATTTGCCTGAAGTGATTTAGGGAAATCACGGAAAACCTAAATCAGGATGGCTGGACGTGGGATTGAACCGTCGTCCTCCCGAATGAGAGTCCAGTGTCTAACCACTGCACCACCTCGCTCAGTCTACCCCCTGTGGGGACATTTGCCATCTCAAATGTGTTTTGAGAAACTTTCCCTAGTGGCGTCCATGTATTTAGCTGCTCAAATCAGAAAGTTGCTTGATGGGTTTTTGCTTTTTTTCACCTTTGGTTTTTATTTAATACATGTTTTCTTAAGTAATGATATCGGTGCTTATGACCTTAGTAGTTTTGTGTCCTAAAGCACCAACCAGACACTGACAGTCCCTGTGGCAGTGATTTGTTGCATACATGACAGAGTAAATGAAGTACAGGATTTTAGTGTTCACATATGATTTTGCTTTCAAAGTAGTTACTCTTAATTTATCTGACAGCCCGTGGATTGAATGAATTTTACTGTATGTGCTTGCTTCTTGTATATACTAGTGCTTCAGTCATAGAACTGTCAATCTCCTGAGGTGCTTCAATGAAGTTCATTATTAAATGCAGTGACTACCTGATGATTAAAATCTATTTGGCCCTGTTTCTGTGTCCTAACTATAAATAATTCACAAAGCTATTGTCTTGTGTACGTGTTGAGTGCATGCTGTAAATGACTGAGATTTTTATGTGAAAATTCGTAAATTTTTAAATAAAAACTTAGACATTCTAAAGTTTCATTCTTCATGTCTACATAATTATTTCTCAGCATACTCACTTAGGTGATGAGCACATTTCTCGCAACAAGAGACCAGACCATTGGTATTGTCACTGTAGAATGCCAGAGTTTGATGGAGCCACAATGTCACCTCTGTTTGCATTGCTTCTCAACTATTAAAGTGAAGTCCTAAAAGATGTTCTTTAAGTTTTGGAAACAAAAACCAGATTGGACGAAGTTGGATTGTATGTAGGATGTTCAATAATGGTGAACCCAAGGTGTTGGAGTGTTGCAGGTATTGCAGTGCTTGTTTGGTCTGGTATTGTTGTGCAGGCAAATTTTAAGAGTTCATGCTGTTTTTTTCTGAAGGTCTCGCTGTATTTTGCAGAGTTGATGGTGGTGCCTTTAGACACACACATTCCAAATGTAGACTGTGAATATTGCAGAACACTGAGCATACCATTTGCCTGCTGCTAGCATGGTCTTGAACTTTCTTGATGTTGCTTATCCTGTGTGGCAGAACTCCATAAATACTATTTTGTTTTTTGAGTTAAAATGATGAACCCAGCTTTCAACACCTGTCATTGTGTTGGTAAGGAATCAATCACCTTCATGCTTAAAATGCAAAAGAAATTGGAGACATATGTCAAATTTTCTGTTTACTCAGGAGTAAGCATTTTGTGTTCGTCATGCACTGACAGTTAAGGTAAATACTGAAATGTTGCGTGCAGGAATTCAGAAGCCTTTAGCATCAGAAGGTTGCAACGTGCACCAATGAAGTAAAAAGTAGACAGAGTAATATGCATGACATGTAATACCTCAGCCAATTTTAAGAACAGAATAATAAAATTGTGGCCATTACTTTGCAGCATGCATTCATATTTCAGTCCATCTTTTTCTCCAGCTTTTAAAGATTGGTAAAATTTAATTCGTGATACCAATGAGTTTAGAATTTTCACATTACGCATGTCAGTTTAGCTTTGCGTAAGGCTGCCTTGAAACTTTGTCTGTAACTTCATTAGTTGATCTTTTTAAAATATACATTTTGTCCTATTTCATTACATAAAGTAGAGTTTTTGTACTTCTAACAGAGCAGGTGAAATTAACTTAATATCTTATATACTGAAGAGAAAAACAAACTCGTACACCTGTCTAATATCGTGGAGGGCTCACACTAGCACGCAGAACTGCAGAAACCTGACATGGCATGGACTTCACTACAGTCTGAAGTAGTGCTGTAGGGAATTGACGCCATGAATCCTGCAGGGCTGTCCATGAATCCGTAAAGTATATGGGGTGGATATCACTTATGAACAGCCCCCCAGGGGGTCCACAACTCTTTTGTGGATACGTGCGTAGTGAGCACAGGACCCGAGCTAATGTGGCCTTCCTTCCTTTCCGGGCTGCATACCTTCCCTTTCTGCATCCTTCCCTATCCCCCATCTTCGCCCCTCCTCCCCTCACCTCTGGCTCTTTCCTTCCCTTTCTCCCCCTCTGGGAGTATGGTTTGTTCCTACGTCCGGAGACGGACACTCGTGAAGGTAACGCATTCTTCGCCTTCTCTGCTTGTATGTCTTCATCAATCCTTTGTCCTTCTGTTTTCCTTACCTCTTCTCTTTACCCTTTTCTCTGCTGCGGCATTTCGGACCTCTCTTCTTTCCTTTCCCTTTCTCTTTCCTTTCCCTTTCTCTTTCCTTTCCCTTTCTCTTTCCTTTCCCTTTCTCTTTCCTTTCCCTTTCTCTTTCCTTTCCCTTTCTCTTTCCTTTCCCTTTCTCTTTCCTTTCCCTTTCTCTTTCCTTTCCCTTTCTCTTTCCTTTCCCTTTCTCTTTCCTTTCCCTTTCTCTTTCCTTTCCCTTTCTCTTTCCTTTCCCTTTCTCTTTCCTTTCCCTTTCTCTTTCCTTTCCCTTTCTCTTTCCTTTCCCTTTCTCTTTCCTTTCCCTTTCTCTTTCCTTTCCCTTTCTCTTTCCTTTCCCTTTCTCTTTCCTTTCCCTTTCTCTTTCCTTTCCCTTTCTCTTTCCTTTCCCTTTCTCTTTCCTTTCCCTTTCTCTTTCCTTTCCCTTTCTCTTTCCTTTCCCTTTCTCTTTCCTTTCCCTTTCTCTTTCCTTTCCCTTTCTCTTTCCTTTCCCTTTCTCTTTCCTTTCCCTTTCTCTTTCCTTTCCCTTTCTCTTTCCTTTCCCTTTCTCTTTCCTTTCCCTTTCTCTTTCCTTTCCCTTTCTCTTTCCTTTCCCTTTCTCTTTCCTTTCCCTTTCTCTTTCCTTTCCCTTTCTCTTTCCTTTCCCTTTCTCTTTCCTTTCCCTTTCTCTTTCCTTTCCCTTTCTCTTTCCTTTCCCTTTCTCTTTCCTTTCCCTTTCTCTTTCCTTTCCCTTTCTCTTTCCTTTCCCTTTCTCTTTCCTTTCCCTTTCTCTTTCCTTTCCCTTTCTCTTTCCTTTCCCTTTCTCTTTCCTTTCCCTTTCTCTTTCCTTTCCCTTTCTCTTTCCTTTCCCTTTCTCTTTCCTTTCCCTTTCTCTTTCCTTTCCCTTTCTCTTTCCTTTCCCTTTCTCTTTCCTTTCCCTTTCTCTTTCCTTTCCCTTTCTCTTTCCTTTCCCTTTCTCTTTCCTTTCCCTTTCTCTTTCCTTTCCCTTTCTCTTTCCTTTCCCTTTCTCTTTCCTTTCCCTTTCTCTTTCCTTTCCCTTTCTCTTTCCTTTCCCTTTCTCTTTCCTTTCCCTTTCTCTTTCCTTTCCCTTTCTCTTTCCTTTCCCTTTCTCTTTCCTTTCCCTTTCTCTTTCCTTTCCCTTTCTCTTTCCTTTCCCTTCCTCTTTCCTTTCCCTTCCTCTTTCCTTTCCCTTCCTCTTTCCTTTCCCTTCCTCTTTCCTTTCCCTTTCTCTTTCCTTTCCCTTTCTCTTTCCTTTCCCTTTCTCTTTCCTTTCCCTTTCTCTTTCCTTTCCCTTTCTCTTTCCTTTCCCTTTCTCTTTCCTTTCCCTTTCTCTTTCCTGTCCCTTTCTCTTTCCTGTCCCTTTCTCTTTCCTGTCCCTTTCTCTTTCCTGTCCCTTTCTCTTTCCTGTCCCTTTCTCTTTCCTGTCCCTTTCTCTTTCCTGTCCCTTTCTCTTTCCTGTCCCTTTCTCTTTCCTGTCCCTTTCTCTTTCCTGTCCCTTTCTCTTTCCTGTCCCTTTCTCTTTCCTGTCCCTTTCTCTTTCCTGTCCCTTTCTCTTTCCTGTCCCTTTCTCTTTCCTGTCCCTTTCTCTTTCCTGTCCCTTTCTCTTTCCTGTCCCTTTCTCTTTCCTGTCCCTTTCTCTTTCCTGTCCCTTTCTCTTTCCTGTCCCTTCTCTCTTTCCTGTCCCTTCTCTCTTTCCTGTCCCTTCTCTCTTTCTTTCCTTTGCCCTTTCTCTTCCTCCCTGTGCGTGTCTGAAGGCCGACCCACGCATTTTTGTGTGTAGCCGGTGATGGGGTAACGCGTAATTCCCCGCCTCGGGTAGACAGGTAGGACACGGGCGTACCCCCTGGTAACGGCCAGGCCCAGGGAGGGGTGATGACCCGATCTGATACCTTCCAAAAGTGCCGATTGGTCCCTCTGTCCGTTTGTCGGGAGATGTGACCTGAGGTGTGAACAATCACCTAAGGCGGGAGTGCCCTCAGAGAGGGCCCCCACAATGGAGGAGCGCGCCATCGGAGACGCCGGTAATCATGGGGATTCTTCCGCAATGGTTTCCTCACCTTCCACTATGTCTGCTCACAAGTGTAAGTTCACAGAGTCTCAGCCACAGACAGTTCTTCCATCGTTGCCACAGTTCCTTGTTCTTTCTCGGTCTGACGAAGGTCACGACTTCTCCACGGTCAACCCTTTCATTATTCAGAAAGGTGTCGACGCAACTGAAGGTCCTGTAAAGTCTTGTTCCAGATTACGGAATGACACTTCGTTGTTAAAAACAGTCAGTACCCTCCAGGCAAAAAATTGCTGCGTACTTCACTGCTCCACACCTTCCCTGTCCGGGTTGAAGCGCACCACACTTCAAATTCCTCGCGTGGAGTCGTTTATACACGCTCCCTCGATGGATTGTCTGATGAAGAAATTCAGCACTACCTGTCTGACCAGGGCGCAACGGCTGTTCATAGGGTTATGAAAAGGGTTGAGAAGAACATCATTCCAACCCACACTTCTTCTTGACATTTGACAAAGTTCAACTCTCATCGAAAATCAAAGCAGGCTATGAGATAATTTCCGTTCGCCCTTACTTCCCAAACACTACGCGTTGCTATCGGTGTCAGCGGTTCAATCACACCAGCCAGTCCTGTTCCAATCTGGCCAAATATGTTACGTGTGGCAAGGATGCCCATGAGGGTGCTTGTCCACCTCCATCCCCTCGCTGCATAAACTGTATGGGTGACCACGCTGCTTCCTCTCGAGATTGCCCCGTTTTTAAGGACGAAAAGCTCATCCAGGAAATCAAAGTGAAGGAAAAGGTGTCGACCTTTGCTGCTCGAAAATTATTCGCCAGTCGACAGCCCACCATGCCTCAGACAGGAAAATAAAGCACTGTCCTTGCCTCTCCTCGGCCAACAAAGGAGGCAGCCACGCAGACTTGTGACCTCACCTTTAGTGCCACGGTCGTCAGATCGTCCAGCGCAAAGATCACCCGTTCAACCTCACCACTTTCGCCTGCCCACTCTATGGCTCACCCTTCATCGGGTTCTGCTAAATCTCGAGCCCAAGTCAGACACCAAGACTTCGAAAAAAGAGCATACTTGTGAAGATCTTCTACGTACCCCAACTTCACAACCATTGGTTCCTCCTTCATCTAAACATCATTTTTCCAAGAAAGGTACTAAGAAACCCAGTTCATCTCCTTCTCCGCCAAGGCGTGTCCCATCTACAGCACCACCTGGCCGAAATCGCCCTCGGCCGTCTTCTGTGTTGCCGAGGCGCACTGCTGGCGGCCGATAACCGGCCGATCGCTGGTGGCCGGAGCTGCTCCTGAACAACCTATGGATCAGGATCTTCTGCCTTCGGCTGAATGCCATTCCATGCTGTCAGTCGCAAGCTCTGAGCAGTCGTTGAGTTGACGGCAACCTTGGTCACATTCCTCCATTTTCTGTTCACCCTATGTCCATTATCCACTGGAATATCCGTGGCATTCGAGCCAATCGGGATGAATTGTCGACCCTCTTACGATCCTACTCGCCGGTCATCTTCTGTCTTCAGGAAACAAAGCTGTGTCCCCACGACCGCTTTGTTCTCCCCCATTTTCAGTCTGTCCGATTTGATCTCCCCTCTGTTGAGGCGCTCCAGCACATGGAGGAATTATGATTCTTCTCCATGATACCCTCCATTATCACCCAATCCCCTTACACTTCCTTCCAAGCTGTTGCTGTCCGTCTTTCCCTTTCTGGATACACCTTTTCTCTTTGTACTGTATACATTCCATCGTCCACATAAATGGCACAAGCTGATCTCAGTCATCTTGTTGGTCAGATTCCACCCCCCCCCCCCATTTGCTGGTTGGGGACTTCAATCCCCACCACCCGCTTTGGGGATCTCCACATCCTTGTCCACGTGGCTCACTATTGCTAGACGTCTTCCACCAAGCGGATCTAGTTTGCCTCAACACTGGGGTCCCTACAATTTTGTCTGCCTCCACGCCAAATTTCTCTCATTTGGACCTTTCGGTCGGTGCTGTTCCGCGAGCTCGGCGCTTCGAATGGTTCGCCCTCGAGTGACCACTTTCCATGTGTCCTTAGACTGCAGCCTCAACTGCCATATATGTGCCCACGATGCTGGAAGTTTGCCCAAGCCGATTGGACACTTTTTTCGTCTCTAACGACATTCGATGACAGTCACCTTCCCAGCGTCGACGATGAGGTCACACATGTTACAGACGTTATTCTTACAGCTGTGGAACGTTCAATACCACGCACCTCCGAATTGCCCCGGCGCCCCCCAGTTCCTTGGTGGAACGAGGCGTGCCGTGACGCAATACGTGAGCGGCGACGTGCTCTTCGTGTTTACCGCCACCATCCTACTTTGGCCAACTGTATCCGCTATAAGCAGTTCCGTGCGCGATGCCGTCGCGTCATCCGCGATAGCAAGAAGGGAAGCTGGGACTTCTTTACTATCTCATTTAACACCTTCACTCCCTTGTCGGAAGTTTGGAGTCAGATTCGACGGTTATCTGGCGTGCCTAGTTTCTCCCTGGTCTCTGGGCTCACTGTCGTGCATGATACATTAGTGGACCCCGTCGCAATGTCTAACTCATTGGGTTAACACTTTGCTGAGATTTCGACCTCTTCAAATTACCCTCCGTTTCTCCTGAAGAAACGTGCAGCAGAAGTGCATTCTCTTGCTATCTCCTCTCAAAATCGCGAAAGCTAAAATACTGTTTTCTCCATGCGGGTACTCCATCATGCACTCTTCTTCTCACTCCTCCGCCCCAGGACCGGATGGTATCCACGTCCAAATGTTGCTGTATTTATCAACCCATAGTCTGCGTTACCTCCTTCGCCTTTATAATTGAATTTGGACCGACAGTACTTTTCCCAGACGATGGCGGGAAGCTATCGTCGTTCCTGTTCCGAAACCTGGAAAGGACAAACATCTCCCCTCTAGCTATCGCCCCATTTCTCTCACGAGTAGTGTATGTAAGGTTTTGGAGCGTGTGGTGAATTGCTGTTTAGCTTGGTGGCTGGAGTCCCACAGTCTTCTAACACCTGCCCCAAGCGGTTTCCGAAAGCGTCGTTCTGCAGTTGACCAATCTTGTTGCTCTCTCCACTTATATCATGAACAATTTTCTCCGGAAACGCCAAACAGTAGCAATATTTTTTGATCTGGAGAGACGTTACGATACCTGTTGGACAGGCATCTTCCACACGCTGTTCTCTTGGGGCTTTCGAGGTCGGTTGCCCCTTTTTCTTCGCGAATTAATGGCAGAGCGCACATTTTCTTCCACCTTCCTTACATCTAGGACCTGTCCACCTTCCGTTTTCGGACGTCGCTAAATTCTTGGGTCTTACGTTTGACAAAAAACTGTGCTGGTCCTCCCACGTTTCCTATCTTTCGGCTCGCTGTCTGCGATCCCTCAACACCCTCCGTGTCCTGAATGGTACCTCCTGGGGAGCGGACAGAGTGGTCCTTCTCTGCCTCTATCGTGCCTTAGTGCGCTCGAAATTGTACTATGAAAGCATAGTTTACTCCTCTGCTCAGCCGTCTATTCTTCGGCGTCTCGACTCTATCCACCACCGTGGATTACGTTTAGTGTCTGGAGCTTTTTACACCAGCCCTGTGGAAAGCCTTTATGCTGAGACTGCTGAACCTCCGCTGTCCAATCGGCGAGCTGTCCCGAGTCATTATGCTAGCCATCTGTCTTCCATGCCTGCTAATCCGGCCCATGACATATTTTCGACGCCTCCTTGGATTTAGGGTATGCAGGCCGCCCTTCGTCCCTACTAGCACCGGGAGTCCACTTCCGTCAACTGCTCCATTCTCTTTCCTTCCACTTTCCTAAAACTTTCTTGACAAATTGGGGTGCAGCACCACCTTGGCTCTGTCCGCGGATCTGCCTGCTCCATGACCTTTGTCAGTTTCCCAAGGATGGTACCCCTTCTCTTGTTTGTCAGGCATTTGCTGCTCTATGCGCACAAATGAAGGAAGCCACATTTATTTACACAGATGGCTCAAAAACATCGTTTGGTGTAGGGAGTGCCTATATTGTTGGCGACACCCCAAATCGATTTCGGCTTCCCAACCAGTGTTCGGTTTATACTGTGGAGCTTTACGCTGTTCTCCAGGCTGTCCAATACATCCGTCGCCATCAGCAGATACAGTATGTTGTCCAGATTCTCTCAGCTCTCTCCTTAGTCTCAAAGTTCTCTACCCTGTCCACCCTCTGGTCCACCGGATTAAGGACTGCATACGCTTGCTCCACTTGGGGGTCGTCTCTGTGGCGTTCCTCTGGATCCAAGGGTACATTCGTATCTGTGGAAATGAGGCGGCTGATATAGCGGCCAAGGCTGCAGTCTCTTCTTCGGCCAGCTGTTCGCACGATTCCCTTCGCTGATCTATGGAGTGTTTTATCTCGTCGTGTTGTTCATTTATGGCACGCACATTGGTAGACACTTCCCAATAATAAATTGCGGGACGTGAAAGCTCTTCCCTGTGCTTGGACCTCTTCATCCCGAACTCGTCGTCGGGAGGAGGTAATTTTAACTATACTCCGGTTGGGGCACTGTCTTTTTAGCCATCGACATCTTTCAAGTGGCGATCCTCCCCCGCTCTGTCCCCATTGCTCTCAGCTGTGGACGGTAAGACACCTCTTAATTGAGTGCCCCTATTTTACTCTGTTACGTGTCCGTCTACAGCTGTCGCCTGATATATCTTCCATTTTAGCAGATTACACGTGCTCAGCCGATCGCGTTCTCGAGTTTATTAGTGCCAGTGAGATGATGTCAGTCATTTGAAGCTCTTTTTGGGGACAAACAACCCCATTTTATAGTGGTTTTTTAAGCTTTCCGTCTGTTTTTCATTTCTCCCATTTTTTGAGTTTCGTTCTCATTGCTGCTGGTTTCCAGTTCAGTTTTTACCTTTTCCTAAGTCACAGACAGGGCGCTAATGACCATCGCAGTTTTGCGCGCTGAAACCAAAACAAACAAACAAAATGTTGCTGTTCACAAAGCCATCAGACTCCCTGGCTGTAAACATCTTGACATTTCTGCATGCGACCCTCTTAAAAAAGCATAGTGCCCTCTGATCAACTGCTTGCAAAATACTGCCATTGACTGCAGCAGCCTATCCTAATTCATTGGTACATCCATTAATCTTCCTTATTCTATCTGCAAATAGCTAAGCAGTTTCCGTATTTTTCTCATTTATTAACCCTAACTTCCCCTGGTGTGTCTGGCCTATTTCTCTTTGTATATCTCCGAATCAACCCTTCTTTAAATCCTTCAAACATTGTGGTGCTCCTAAGCAATTCTGGATACCCCACACAGGTTTCAGCTGCTCCTGTTAGTCTCAATTTTGCAACACTTAATAATTCTTATGAGACCAACCTTCCATCTCAGCTAGTTTTCCAAGGTCTCCCACAAAGCCTAAACATACTCATTTGATGTACGAGAAATAGGAGCAATTAAACTTGCAACTGATAAATTTACACCCCATTGTTGTGTTGGCGATTCTATCAACCTGCGCAGTTCTGTTATCCGCTGTTAACTGTGCTAACTTTTCTAATAATATGTGTACTGCTTCCAGCTTTGATACACCTTGCGTATCTAGTCCTCTACATCTACACGATTACTCTGCAGTTCATATTTAAGTGCTTGGCAGAGGTTTCATCGAACCACAATCAAACTATCTCTCTACCATTCCACTCCCGAACAGCGCGCGGGAAAAATGAACACCTAAACCTTTCTGTTCGAGCTCTGATTTCTCTTACTTTATTTTCATGATAATTCCTACCTATGTAGGTTGGGCTCAACAAGATATTTTCGCATTCGGAAGAGAAAGTTGGTCATATGAAATTTCGTAAATAGATCTCGCCGCGACGAAAAACGTCTTTGCTTTAGAGACTTCCATCCCAACTCGCGTGTCATATCTGCCACACTCTCTCACCTATTACGTGATAATACAAAACGAGCTGTCCTTTTTTTTTTGCACCCTTTCGATGTCCTCTGTCAATCCCACCTGTTAAGGATCCCACACCACGCAGCAATATTCTAACAGAGGACGAACGAGTGTAGTGTATGCAGTCTCTTTAGCGAACTTGTTGCATCTTCTAAGTATCCTGCCAATGAAACTCAACCTTTGGCTTGCCTTTCCCACAATATCATCTGTGTGGTCTTTCCAACTGAAGTTGTTCGTAATTTTAACACCCAGGTACTTAGTTGAATTGACAGCCATGAGAATTGTACTATTTATCGAGTAAGCGAATTCCAATGGATTTCTTTTGGAACTCACGTGGATCACCTCGCACTTTTCGTTATTTAGCGTCAACTGCCACCTGCCACACCACATAGCAATCTTTTCTAAATCGCTTTGCAACTGATACTGGTCTTCGGATGACCTTACTAGACGGTAAATTACAGCATCATCTGCGAACAACCTAAGAGAACTGCTCAGATTGTCACCTAGGTCATTTATATAGATCAAGAACAGCAGAGATCCCAGGACGCTTCCCTGGGGAACACCTGATATCACTTCAGTTTTACTCGATGATTTGCCGTCTATTACTACGAACTGCAACCTTCCTGACAGGAAATCACGAATCCAGTCGCACAACTGAGACGATACCCCATAGGCCCGCAGCTTGATTAGAAGTCGCTTGTGAGGAATGGTGTCAAAAGCTTTCCGGAAATCTAGAAATACGGAATCAACTTGAGATGCCCAGTCGATAGCGGCCATTACTTCGTGCGAATAAAGAGCTAGTTGCGTTGCACAAGAACGATGTTTTCTGAAACCATGCTGATTACGTATCAATAGATCGTTCCCTTCGAGGTGATTCATAATGTTTGAATACAGTATATGCTCCAAAACCCTACTGCAAACAGACGTCAATGATATAGGTCTGTAGTTCGATGGATTACTCCTACTACCCTTGTTAAACACTGGTGCGACCTGTGCAATTTTCCAATCTGTAGGTACAGATCTATCGGTGAGCGAGCGGTTGTATATGATTGCTAAGTAGGGAGCTATTGTATTGGCGTAATCTGAAAGGAACCTAATAGGTATACAATCTGGACCTGAAGAGTTGCCCGTATCAAGCGATTTGAATTGCTTCGAAACCGCCATAAGGTATCCACTTCTAAGACACTCGTGCTAGCAGCTGTTCATGTTTCAAATTCTGGAATATTCCATTCGTCTTCCCTGTTGAAGGAATTTCGGAAAACTGTGTTCAATAATTCCGCTTTGGCGGCACTGTTGTCGGTAACAGTACCATCGGCACTGTGCAGCGAAGGTATTGACTGCGTCTTGCCGCTTGTGTACTTTACATATGACCAGAATTTATTCGGATTTTCTACCAGATTTCGAGACAATGTTTCGTTGTTGGGGGGGGGGGGGGGGTGAAGTTAAACACTGACGGCTTTAAATGATACAGCCAACAGGTGCACAGTTGTGTGTCTCAGATCTTTACTTTCACTTTTCACAACCCCACCAATAATAGTTGTATGGCCAGAGCACTGTTTAACTTTTGATAAGCTTCATTAATAGTTTGCAGGCAAACATCCACATAGTATACTGTTGAACATCTGTGAGCAGTAAAAGCCTAACCACACATTTCACACTTCCTGAAGAATAAAAAGGTACGCATGGAACAGATGCTGGCATTGTTCTGATGCACAGCCTAATCATGTTAAACTTACTTCAGTAAAGTTGATGCATTGTTCTAACCAACACAGGTTACTTGTCTGAAACTCAGCTGTGGACTGACAGTCTCAGGACCAAAAATTGGGCCATTATATATCCTCACAATAATAGGCACTGAAGCCTTACATTGTTTGATGTATAATTTACAGAAATTACAATTACAACTTGAGTCATTAAATTAACTGAATCCATTGGAAAATTGTCTTCTTAAAAGTTTTTTCTACTACAAGAGTTAAGCTGAATTATTTGTTTAAATGATGAAATTATACTTTGACATAACTGTTAATTACTTTGGAATTAAGGGCTGGCTTTGCTAACATCTTTTTGAATAGAGCCAAATAGATACTTTAGGAATAGTATTAGTTGTTCCTACAAATGTTTATAATTAGTACATAATTTATATTTGTTTATAAGTCAACAATAGAGTTTGTTAGAAAACAAATTACTGATTTTACACTATAACAAAAGATACTAACTAGGAATAGTTGAAATACTTTAGAAATTAAATCACATACATAAACCTAAGCACAAAATTAGATCTGGTGTTTTGTTCTTAACAACTAAGGGCCAGCCTTTTGCTTTCATAAAAATGTAGATTATACTCAGGTATGTTAATGGTAATTAATCAAAAATGGAAAAATGAAATTCGATGAGGCAGATAGAAATACAAGAGGGAGGTAAAAAATCCCAGCTTGCTTTGTCTGATCCTTGTTTGGAAGCTATAGATGGGAGGCACATACAGTGTGCCACTACCCAGTAGTAGAACAGTTTCTGAACAGCACTTCAGCATTGTTTAACTGGCGTTTGTGGATGCTAATTATAAAATAATCTATGCTGATGTTGGCACACAAGGACACATTTCAGATTGTGTTGTACTTAGACACCACATTTTATAGTATGTTGGACTAGGCCCGTCATATTTTCTTAGCAGACAAAATCTTCGGCGTAGAAGAAAATATTGTTAAGCCATTGGCAGGTTTGCATCACGATAATAGTTGGCAACATATTGATAATTATAGATTGCACAGAGCAGGACTGTTTATTGAAAATGATTGGCAGTATAAGCTCTGTTCTTAGAGTTTTGAGAAAACAAATGCTGTTGCTTCAAAAAAAGAATCTCCAGCTTATGTACCACCCCCTGCCCCCCACCCCCACCCCTGTAACATGACAAAGGGTTGACAGGAAATAAATACCTGGATCTTGGCGGGACAGTCCTCCTCTAATGGAGCCACTGCTGAGAATTGGTTGAACATTATTGTTAAATTCCCCCGTTCCGGGTCCGGAGTAAGAATAGGCCCGAGGTATTCCTGCCTGTAGTAAGAGGTGACTAAAAGGAATTTCAACAGTTTCGGCCTTCCATGTGATGGTCCTCCTTGGGGTTTGACCTCCATTTTTCAAAATTCTACAGAAGTACGATCCTTTTGGGGAAGGACGCCTTACGTGGTCTCTCTCTGGTCCTCAGTGCACTAAGACCTTAGCACTCAGCATTGTAACGGCGTTGTAACCACACCCACTATTCCTCAAATTGGGCCTAAACGCCTGATGGGTTGCACAAGTTACGCCCACAGTGCATCCCCATCTGCACCTACAATCATGATGGACTTTTCATGGCACCCGAAATCCAGCACGGTAGCCAGCCCGTTGTAGTGGGGTCGTCATGTACCCTCTAGGTTGTAGCCCCCTGACAACACAGGGATCATACTGCCGATACCTGAGCTGCACCCTCCTCAGGTCGGCCAAGGAGTAGATGCCCGTCTCCTTGGGGCATCAGGACTCCCGGCAACGGTCATCCTGCCAGGTGGCCCTTGCTGAGGCTGGGTGGCGCCCGTGGGGAGAGCCCCTGGTCGGAGTGGGTGGTATCGGGGCGGACGTTTCGCAGATGAAACGCCAACATGTATCGGGTCGCTCTGTGGCCGAGTCTTTTAAAAAGAAAGGTACTGTCTCTGGTTCTGGTTCTCCTGCCCTTTCCCCTTCGCCACTCCCTGGGAGGAAGGACAGGCCTGCCGGCTTGGAGCGAAGTACTTCCCCCGCTATTTAGTCAGTTCTCGGACCGATGGGGGGACGTTTGCCACCTCCAAGCCCATGTTCTTTGTCCAGCACATCGAGTACATCTTTGGGGAAATCGAGGCACTCAGTAAGATGGCTTCGGGGTCTGTTCTTGTAAAGATCACCTCCGCCACACAGTTGGCGGCGCTCCAGGTGTGCGACTGACTAGGGGACATCCCAGTGTCCATTGTCCCGCATCTGGCACTGAATAGGATGCAGGGGGTTATTTTTTCATCGGGACCACCTGCTGCAATCTGATGAGGAGCTCAGGGCCAACCTGGAGCGCCGAGGCGTGCATTTCGCCTGGCGAGTCCAGCACGGCCCCGAAGACCGTCGCATCGACACCGGGGCCTTTATCCTCGCCTTCAAGAGGGACGTTCTCCTGGAGAAGGTGAAGGTGATGTGCTACCGGTCCGACTTGCGACCTTACGTCCTGCCTCCTATGCGCTGCTTTCAGTGTTTGCGCTTTGGGCACATGTCGTCACGGTGTGAGGCTGAGCCCTTTCGTGGCGATCGTGGACGTCCTCTTCGTGAGGAACATACATGCACCCCAGCACCTCGGTGAGTCAATTGTCCTGGCATCCACTCGCATAGATCTTTAGACTGCCCCACGTATCAGATGGAGAACAAGATTCAAGAATTAAAAACTTTGGATCGCCTTTCTTACTCTGAGGCCAGGAAGAAGTATGACCGCCTCCATCCCGTGACGTTGACCACTTCGTTTGCCTCAGTCGTGTCCACTCCTTCCTGTCCGCCCTCCACCTCCTCACCCCATCCGGGGCCTATGCCTCAGCCTCGCAAATCCCTCCCTTCCAAATCCTCCTCCCTTGCAGCCCCTGCCCCCTCCACCCCAGGGGCTCCTCCTCCTCCTCCTCCTCCTCCTCCTCCTCCTCCTCCCCCCCCCACCGCCGCCTGAGAAGCGATCCTCTTCTCAGGCGTCCATCGGGGAAACGTTCCGGACCCCGGCTTCTGAGGTTCGGCGTTCCAAAACGGAACCCGCGCGTGAGGACCTTCTTCGGGTCCAGCCCACCATCCCCGTGCCTCATCGGGCTTCCCAGAAGGCCTCCAAGAAGTAGTCTTCATCCCCCTCACCATCCCGGCGCGTTTCGTCTGACGCTCCATCCGTGAGTTGCTGCTCCTGGCACTCCTCAGTTTCGCCGGGACGCTCTGCTGCCAGGCGCTCAGCTGGCCTCTCGTCGGCGAATGATGCTGCCCCTCCTATGCAACCCAGGAAAGCGGCCGCAGCTGTTGACGACTCGATGGAACAGGATCCGCCTCAAGCCGGTTGTAGCATTGTTCCCTCGAAACCTGGCCCTCTGCGGCCGTCGAGGTGACCAGCTCTTCACCCGTTTCGTTCCCCCTTTTTTCTGACTAGTGATGGCTTTGTTACATTGGAACATAAGAGGTATTCGATCTAATCAGGAGGAATTAAAACGGCTCCTCCGCCTGCACTGTCCGCATGTCCTTGGTCTCCAGGAAACCAAGTTGCGCCCGACTGAACGTATTGCTTGTCCCCACTATACCTCGGAGCGGTCTGACCTTACCCCTGTGGACGGTATTCCAGCTCATGGTGGGTTCATATTGCTCGTTCGGGACGATGTCTATTACCATCCCATCCCATTGACCACCCCACTCCAAACAATAGCTGTCTGTATTACTCTTTCTGCTTTTAATTTTTCCGTTTGTACTGTCTACACTCCATTGTCATCCGCAGTTAGTCGGGCTGACATGATGCGCCTGATTTCTTAGCTTCCTCCGCCGTTTTTATAGTTTGGCGACTTCAATGCCCATCATCCCCTTTGGGGCTCTCCTGCATCCTGTCAGGGAGGCTCCCTCTTGGCGGATGTCTTCAACCATCTCAATCTTGTCTGCCTCAATACTGGCGCCTCGACTTTCCTCTCGGACTCTACTCACACCTACTCCCATTTGGACCTTTCGATCTGTTCTACCACTCTTGCCCATCGGTTCGAGTGGTATGTCCTTTCTGACACCTATTCGAGCGACCACTTCCCCTGTGTCGTTCGTCTCCTGCACCACACCCCATCCCCACGTCCTTCGAGCTGGAACATACCGAAAGCTGACTGGGGACTTGACTCCTCCCTGGCAACCTTTCCGGACCACGATTTTCTCACTTGTGACAGTCAGGTCGAATACCTCACGGCTGTTATCATCCATGCTGCCAAACGTTCCATTTCTCGTACTACCTCTTCTTCACGTCGCGTTTCCGTCCCCTGGTGGAATGCAGCTTGTAGAGATGCTATCCATGCTCGACGACGTGCTTTACGCACTTTCCGCCACGATCCTACGTTGGCGAATTGTATTGGATACAAAGGACTCAAAGCGCAATGCCGTAGAGTCATCAAAGACAGCAAAACGGCTTGTTCGGCCTCTTTCACCAGCTCCTTTAACAGTTTTACTCCCTCTTCTGTCGTCTGGGGTGGCCTGCGCCGGCTGTCGGGCATTAAGGCCCACTCCTCGGTACCTGGCCTGACTTCAGGTAATGAGGTCCTTGTTGATCCTGTGGATGTTTCCAACGCCTTCGGCTGGTTTTTCGCGGAGGTTTCAAGCTCGGCTCATTACCACCCTGCCTTCCTTCCCAGGAAAGAGGCAGAAGAGGCTCAGCGACCTTCCTTCCACTCGCTGAATCTGGAAAATTATAATGCCCCCTTTACTCTGCGGGAACTCGAATGTGCGCTTGCACTGTCCCGGTCCTCTGCTCTGGGGAAAGATGCCATTCACGTTCAGATGCTGGCCCACCTTTCTCCGGCAGGCAAAAGCTCCCTTCTTCATACCTACAGTCGCGTGTGGACCGAAGGTAGTCCCCATGCGTTGACGTGACGCTGTCTTTGTTCCTGTACCCAAACCCCGGAAGGATAGACACCTTTCTAATTACCACCCCATTTCTCTTACAAGCTGTGACTGTAAGGTGATGGAGCGCATGGTTAATGCTCGGTTGGTTTGGATTCTTGAATCTCGACGGCTACTTACCAATGTTAAATGTGGCTTTCGTCGCCGTCGCTCCGCTGTAGACCACTTTATGACCTTGTCGACATTCATCATGAACAACTTTTTGCGAAAGCGCAAACGGTAGCCGTGTTCTCCGATTTGGAGAAGGCTTCTGATACCTGTTGGAGAGGAGGTATCGTCCGCACTATGCACAGGTGGGGTCTACGTGGTCGCCTGCCCTTTTTTATTAATTCCTTTTTAACAGATCAAAAGTTTAGGGTATGTGTGGGTTCCGTATTGTCCGACGTCTTCCTCCAGGAGAACGGAGTGCCTCAGGGCTCTGTCTTGAGCGTAGCCCTTTTTGCCATAGCGATCAATCCAATTATGGATTGCATTCCACCTAATGTCTCAGGCTCTCTTTTTGTCGATGACTTCGCGATCTACTGCAGTGCCCAGAGAACATGCCTCCTGGAGTGCTGCCTTCAGCGTTGTCTAGACAGCCTATACTCGTGGTGTGCCTCGAAAGGCTTCCGGTTCTCTGAAGAGAAGACGGTTTGCATAAACTTTTGGCGATATAAAGCGTTCCTTCCGCCATCCTTACATCCCGGTCCCATTGTTCTCCCATTCGTGGCAACAACTAAGTTTCTAGGGCTCTCACTGGACAGGAAACTTTGTCGGTCTCCGCACGTCTCTTATTTGGCGGCCCGTTGTACACGTGCCCTTAATGTCCTCAGAGTTCTTGGTGGTTCATCTTTGGGAGCAGATCGCACTGTCCTGCTTCACTTGCATCGGTCCATAGTCTGATCAAAGCTGGATTATGGGAGCTTCGTCTACTCACCTGCTCGGCCATCCCTCTTACGCCATCTCAACTCCATCCACCATTGGGGGTTACATCTTGCGACCGGAGCATTCTACACTAGTCCCGTCTAGTCTTTATGCTGAAGCTGCCGAATTACCATTGACCTACCGGCACGACGTACTGCTTTGTTGGTATGCCTGCCAGCTGTTGTCAATGCCCGACCACCCTGTCTTATCAGTCCTTCTTCGCCGATTCTCGCGACCGTCAGTATGGGTTTTATGTGTATGTCCTGCTGCCCCCTGGAGTCTGCTTTCGTCGCCTGCTTCGACAATTGGATTTTGCCCTCCCTACCACCTTCAGAGAGGGTGAGAGCCCGACACCGCTGTGGCTCCAGCCGCCGGTTCATATCTATCTCGACCACAGCTCGCTCCCAAAGTAGGGTACTGTAGTGTATTGCTCACGGTTTGTCGAACTTCGTGTGTGACTTGCCAGTCACACCTTTATTTACACTGATGGCTCCAAAACTGATGGTGTCGGCTGTGCCTTTGTCGTCGGGGCCGGCACCTTTAAATACCGGCTCCTCGACCAATGTTCCAGCTTTACGGCCGAGCTTTTTGCTCTCCATCCGGCAGTTCAGTATGCCCGCCACCACCGCCATTCATCGTATGTACTCTGCTCTTATTCACTCAGTGCTCTTCAGAGCTTTGGAGCTCCATATCTGGTCCATCCCTTGGTGCAACGGATCCAGCAGTCCCTCCATTCTTTTGCTGCTGATGGCTCTCCTGTCAGCTTTCAGTGGGTTCCCAGCCATGTAGGAGTGCCTGGGAATGAGCCTGCAGATGCTGCAGCCAAGGCTGCAGTCCTCCTGCCTCGGTCAGCCTCCCATTGTGTTCCATCCTCTGACATTAGTGGGGTTGTTTGTAAGAGGCTTGTGTCGTTGTGGTGGGATACTTGGTCATCACTTCAAGGAAACAAGCTCCGGGCAGTAAAACCGTTCCCAACTGCTTGGACAACCTCCTCCCGACCATCTCGGCGAGAGGAGGTCCTTCTGACCAGGTTGCGGATTGGGCATTGCCGGTTTAGCCACCGCTACCTGCTCTCCGGTGACCCAGCCCCGCAGTGCCCTTGTGGTCATGCATTAACAGTGCACCATGTTTTATTGTCGTGTCCCCGTTTTAGTCAATCTCGTGTTGTCCTGTCTCTGCCATCTACTTTATAGGATATTTTAGCTGATGATGCTCGAGCAGCTGCTCGTGTTCTTCGTTTCATTACTTTGACTGGCTTGTCCAAAGACATCTAACTCCTTCACTTATTTTATCTGCATCTTTGTAAGAACTTTCTGGTGTCCCCCCCCCCCCCCTGCCCTGAGTTTTACTAGATTCTATGTGCTCTAACAATTGTGACTGGGCTCTAATGGCCTCAGTAGTTGAGCGCCCTTAAACCCCCCCCCCCCCCCCCCCAAAAAAAAGAAATCATTGTTAAATTATAACAAAAAGAATATACAAAATTTGTCTGCAGTATTCAGGGCTTCATACCATGGCAGTACAGAAAACATTTTTAATGTACATATTGTAAATATGTAAAACATTCATAAAATACAAAACGCTTCTTTGCTGGTACTGCTTCCTGAGTGCTGCTAGGGAATTCTCTATAGTTGCCTCCAAGGAACTTCAGACTACCAGATGCATACCAAGTGGGGTTGTAAACATTACTAGTAATGTTGCCAGTTCTTCTGCTGCTTTTGATCTTAGTTCCCTTCTGAATTCACTCTTCACATTGTACCACTTATACTTACATTCTTTTATAGAGCAATTAAATTGCTTTCCTATGTCACCACATTTGTTGTATCTCCTTTGGGAATCTTCATAGTCATTGAATGCAGCCCTAATGTATGTATTTAAATGCACCATTTCAATATAGCAAAGAGTATTCTGCCTCATTCAAGTCATTACTGGTAAAAATTGATAAAAAATAACTATAAAAACACACACACACACACACACACACACACACACACACACACACACACACACACACACACACACACACACAAAATATAACAATGGACTCCACTGAAAACTAAAGATCAAAGAAACATTTGTAAGTGAACTTGGTGGCACAGTGTGAAGACAGACTGGTATCATGTGTGCACAACTTCTGACTTAAAGTATATCGCAAAAAAGTTGTATGCAAAATGTATCTGTGACTTGTATAAATGGGACGGTTCACATAAGTTGATCGAACTACTGTATGAGATGATGTATCGTGACACATCATATTGACATGACGCTCACAGTATATTGCTCGGTATACCAGATTAATGTCAGTAATTTCAAAGCTCTGCAATGTATAATGAACACTGTCAGTATGGCTCTGGCAGTGGACATTATTGTGCAGTACTGTGTATTACACAAACATTGTGTGTGTTTTAGTGTTCATATTCTAGAGTAACTAATTTTCAGTTCAGCTGTATAATTGATTTAGTGTCAGCATGCAATTTTCAATTGAGCTGTATAATTGCTGATTTAGTGTCAGCATGCCCCTGCATCATACCTCATTCGAGGTCGTATGCATAAGATGTCCATCCTCAGGCTTTTGTTGCTCAGATTGCAAGGTTTTGATGATGGTGGTATAACTGGTATTTGCCCTTCAGTGCATAGTTTCCATATTTATTTAAACAGAGATAAGTTTAACATGGAAGGTACTAAAAGTTAGTTTAGTTATTCTATATTTGTCACCAACTTTTGTTAATTGTAAACTTTTCCTATTTTAGGTGGTTCTTTGTGTACTACATTCAGTCATGGATATTTGCATATTGCATTGTGCAGAAAGAGCTATGGATGTGGGATACAAGTTTGTGGTGGTACAATTATCCATATCAGGTAGGTAAAAAGACTTAAATCCATTGACATATTAAGGAACTTTTTATGCACAACTTAGTAATGGTAAAGATTTTTCAAAAAGTGCAAACGTCTGATCATTTTATGTGGGGGCAAAGAATAACCACAGTATAATATTTTCACATTATTGTGTTTAATAAATATTTTTCTGGTTTAGTAAAAACTAGTTAATTTCAGTTAAAATACTAGTTAATTTCAGTTAAAATACTAGTTAATTTCAGTTAAAATACTAGTTAATTTCAGTTAAAATACTAGTTAATTTCAGTTAAAATACTAGTTAATTTCAGTTAAAATACTAGTTAATTTCAGTTAAAATACTAGTTAATTTCAGTTAAAATACTAGTTAATTTCAGTTAAAATACTAGTTAATTTCAGTTAAAATACTAGTTAATTTCAGTTAAAATACTAGTTAATTTCAGTTAAAATACTAGTTAATTTCAGTTAAAATACTAGTTAATTTCAGTTAAAATACTAGTTAATTTCAGTTAAAATACTAGTTAATTTCAGTTAAAATACTAGTTAATTTCAGTTAAAATACTAGTTAATTTCAGTTAAAATACTAGTTAATTTCAGTTAAAATACTAGTTAATTTCAGTTAAAATACTAGTTAATTTCAGTTAAAATACTAGTTAATTTCAGTTAAAATACTAGTTAATTTCAGTTAAAATACTAGTTAATTTCAGTTAAAATACTAGTTAATTTCAGTTAAAATACTAGTTAATTTCAGTTAAAATACTAGTTAATTTCAGTTAAAATACTAGTTAATTTCAGTTAAATTTTCTTGATATGGGTTGAAATAACTTGAGCTTGTAATGTCCATGTAAAACAAAGCTCCCTTGATTTTATTAAATCATGCAGAACAGTGAACCAGGGTAGCAAGCTGCTGAAGATCAGATTCCAGAATTTATCTGATAGTGCTTTGATAGTTTTCCACTCTTTTGGGTTGTGAGATGAGTGCTTGATGGATAATTAAGTGTGGAAATGATTTTAATATGAAATGTCTGAAACTGTATTAACTATATGAATGTTGTAGTTATGTGGAGTAGACTTCATTCTGTGAAAACTGCGAAGTCTTCATTGGTTCTTAAATTTTCTGGAAAGATTGAGCCTCTGTCAGTCACTCTGAAATTTTACTGATAAATTGCCTAAAATACTATTAAACATTGGCATCTCTCAATAACTATCAGTTGCAGCAAGACTGGTAAGGGATTATATGCTTCTGTAATGTATCTGTGGACAGTATTAGTGACACTTGGCTTTTCCACCTGGAACTGCTTGTTGACTTTTTCTGACCTCAAATTTTTGGAGGTAAAGTGCAAATCTGTAAATGTCTCTTTTTCATGCTTAATGACAAATTTCACCTTATTCGCATAAAATACTGCTCCAAAGAAATGTTAATCTACCTTTTTTGACAAAGTACTACATAATCTAGAGGGTAAATGTCAGTGGCTTATGGGTAAACACAGTGCAACTTTTTGTGATATTAATGATGCTCACATCTTAATTCAGTGATGTGAAACTGTTCCCATTTCATAGAATCCAGCTAATGTCCTGCCCCAGGGGGGAAGGGGGACAGGGCTCACAACTCTATTCATGTGTAGGTGTATGGTGAGTGTGAGGTCTCAAGCCATTGGGGCCCCTACTTCGTTTCTTGTGTTGCAATGTCCCATCTCAGACTGTGTTCACTGCTGTCAACCACATGGTAGCAACCTTGATTTTATCTTGGCTATGTCTGTGTTTTCGTTATATCTTCTCACTTTTCAGGTAATTTTTGGTCCCATATTGGGTTTAACCTACATTTTCGAAATTTTTATGTAGTGTTTCTGGACATTATTACATTTTAATGTAGTCTTTCTCTATAAAGTGAAATGCACATGGTGTGATGATAGTGGAGATTGGTGGTTGTGCTTCTGGTCCATACACATGTTTTCAGTGTTGCCAATTATCTTCTGCAAAATACGCCAAACTGTGATAGAACCCCCCACTGTATGTAACTCTAGCTGGAATGCACTGCTGGGCCACCCTTTCTGCTTCAGACCGACAAAGTGTCGTTATGGTACCAAGTTTAGATTCATCTGTGAGTAACACTTTCTTCCACTCTTCATGTGTCCATTTACTGTGTTCCCTGGCACATTTGAGCCTCTTAATTTACTGGCTCATTGTCACAAATCATTTCAAGCTGCCAGCAGTCTCCTTACTGTTGTGACTTACGTTTTACTTGTCTGTTTCTACCAATTCTGCATGAATCTGAAACAGCACAAATTTTTCATTTAATAGTAATTCATTAGTTATCTTCCTAGGTGGTCCTGGTCATTGTTGAACTTTATTGTTAAGTTATATTGTGACAGTGAAGAATGCATGGCACTCATCCTGAATTCATTTTACAATTTATAAATGAAAGCACATAAACAACTCTGATGTTTACTAATGTTGCACTATTCCTTTACTTCAATTGTAGCCATGATACCTAAAGGAAATAGGATGTCGTGTATTAGGTTTATTGAAATAGAGCTGTACATCATCAGATGAGAACAGCTGTTCAATACTTCAGAAAATGCATTTTAACATAAATGGTTTCATTTAATCTATGTCTCACGTATCAGTTTTGCTCAAAGATCACTGAATGTAAAGTAAAACAGATCAGTTAAAAACATATAATTCCTTTCTAAGCTGATATAAGGTTGCCATAACAGTGAAACCATCCAAACAACAATAACCCATGCTTGAAATGCTTAAAGGATGGGTTAAGATAGTTTTTTGGGTTGTTTCACTGTGGCATCCAGGATTTTGGATCACCGTAAAAGGAAAATGGGATGTGTTTTTTAAATGAGCTATTTCATCTTGTATTCAGTGATGGTCTGTTACTGAAACTGGTAAATAACATGTCACTGTTTATAGATAAAATGGTTATACCAATTTGGCTGTCTCTAGAGTTCAGTTTGGTATTTCATTGTGAACAGTTACAATCAAACTGCATTCCCTACTGTGTTCATCCCATGGGAAGAGGAACAAGGCAAAAGACTGCAAACAAAACAGTTTATTAAACACCTGACATGTACTAGAATGTATGGAGATTATCATTTTTCATATGACAAACAGAGAAGTAGATAAATTTTAAAAAATGTGAACTATAACTATGACGGTGTACTGTGCTGCATTCTAGAGTGCTTCAGACATGTGAAAGTCTGGGTGACACAAAAATGACTGTTAATCAATATATCACCTTCTTACAATGTACAAGGGGGTTACCTTTAAAGAGGCCATCAACTCCAGAACTCCACCCTGTGGGTCCAGGGTAAGAATAGGCCCGAGGTATTCCTGCCTGTCATAAGAGGGGACTAAAAGGAGTTTAAACTGTTTCGGCCTTCCATGTGATGGTCCCCCTTGGGGTTTGACCCCCATTTTTCAAAATTCTACAGAAGTACGAGCCTTTTGGGGAAGGACGCCTTACGTGGTGTACCACTGATCCTCAGTGCACTAAGACCTTGGCACTCAGCATTGTAACGGCGTTGTAACCATACCCACTATTCCTCAAATTGGGCCTAAACACCTGATCAGTTGTACAAGTTATGCCCATAGTGCATCCCCATCTGCACCTACAATCATGATGGACTTTCCATGGCACCAGAAATCCAGCACGGTAGCCAGCCTGTTGTGGTGGGGTCGTCATGTACCCTCTAGGTTGTGGCCCCCTGACAACACAGGGATCGTACTGCCGATACCTGAGCTGCACCCTCCTCATGTTGGCCAAGGAGTAGATGCCCGTCTCCTTGGGGCATCAGGACTCCCGGCAACGATCATCCTGCCAGGTGGCCCTTGCTGAGGCTGGGTGGCGCCCGTGGGGAGAGTCCCTGGTCGGAGTGGGTGGTATCGGTACGGACGTTTCGCAAATGAAACGTCAACATGTATCGGGTCGCTCTGTGGCCGAGTCTTTTAAAAAGAAAGGTACTGTCTCTGGTTCTGGTTCTCGTTCTCCTGCCCTTTCCCCCTTGGCCACTCCCTGGGAGGAGCGACAGGCCTGCCGGCTTGGGGCGAAGTACTTCCCCTGCTATTTGGTCTGTTCTCGAACCGATGGGGGGACGTTTGCCACCTCCAAGTCCATGTTCTTTGTTCAGCACATCGAGGACATCTTCGGGGAAATCGAGGCACTCAGTAAGATGCGTTCGGGGTCCGTTCTTATAAAGACCACTTCCGCCACACAGTCGGCGGCGCTCCAGGCGTGCGACCGACTGGGGACATCCCAGTGTCCATTGTCCCGCATCTGGCACTAAATAGGACGCAGGGGGTTATTTTTCATCGGGACCTCCTGCTGCAATCTGATGAGGAGATCAGGGCCAACCTGGAGCGCCGAGGCGTGCATTTCGTCCGGCGAGTCCAGCACGGCCCCAAAGACCGTCGCATCGACACCGGGGCCTTTATCCTCGCCTTCGAGGGGACGTTCTCCTGGAGAAGGTAAAGGTGATGTGCTACTGGTGCGACGTGCTAACTTATGTCCCACCTCCTATGCGCTGTTTTCGGTGTTCGCGCTTTGAGCACATGTCGTCAGAGTGTGAGGCTGAGCCCCTTTGTGCCGATTGTGGACGTCCTCTTCGTGAGGAACATACATGCACCCCACCACCTCGGTGCGTTAATTGTCCTGGCATTCACTCGCCTAGATCCTTAGACTGTCCCGCATATCAGAAGGAGAAGAAGATTCAAGGACTCAAAACTTTGATCGTCCCTCTTATTCTGAGGCCAGGAAGAAGTATGACCGCCTCCATCCCGTGACGTTGTCCACTTCGTTTGCCTCAGTTGTGTCCACTCCTTCCACAGTGTCCTCACCCCTATCCTGTCCCCCCTCCGCCTCCTTCACCCATCTGGGGTCTATGCCTCCGCCTCCCAAATCCCTCCCTTCCAAATCCTCCTCCCCCATGGCCCCCGCCCCCTCTGCCCCAGGGGCCACCCTTCCTCCCCCCCCCCCCCCCCCCCACCCCGCCGCCGCCTGAGAAGCGATCCTCTTCTCAGGCGTCCATCGGGGAAACGTTCCGGACCCCAGCTTCCGAGGTCCGGCGTTCCAAAACGGACCCTGCGCGTGAGGACCTCCTTCGGTCCAGCCCACCATCCCTGTGCCTCCTCAGACTTCCAAGAAGGCCTCCAAGAAGAAGTCTCTATCCCCCTCCCCACCCCGGCGCGTTTCGTCTGACACTCCATCCGTGAGTCGCTGCTCCTGGCCGTCCTCAGTTTCGCCGGGACGCCCTGCTGCCAGGTGCTCAGCTGGCCTCTCGTCGGCGAATGATGCTGCCCCTCCTACACAACCAGGGACAACGGCCGCAGGTGGCGACTACTCGATGAAACAGGATCCGCCTCCCGCCAGTTGTAGCATTGTTCCCTCGAAACCTGGCGGTCGGCGGCCGTCGAGGTGACCAGCTCTTCCCCCGCCTCGTTCCCCCTCTTTTTTGACTAGCGATGGCTTTGTTACATTGGAACATAAGAGGTATTCGATCTAATCAAGAGGAATTACAACTGCTCCTCCGCCTGCAGTGTCCGTTCGTCCTTGGTCTCCAGGAAACCAAGTTGCGCACGACTGACCGTAATGCCTTCACCCACTATACCTCGGAGCGGTATGACCTCACCACTGTGGACGGTATCCCAGCTCATGGTGGGGTCATGTTGCTCGTTCGGGACGATGTCTGTTACCATCCCATCCCATTGACCACCCCACTCCAAACAATAGCTGTCTGTATTACTCTTTCTGCTTTTACTTTTTCAGTTTGTGCCATCTACACTCCATCGTCACCCGTAGTTAGTCGGGCTGACATGATACACCTGATTGTTCAGCTTCCCCCGCCGTTTTTCTTGTTTGGCGCCTTTAATGCCCATCATCCCCTTTGGGGCTCTCCTGCATCCTGTCAGAGGCTCTCTCTTGGCGGATGTCTTCAACCATCTCAATCTTCTCTGCCTCAATACTGGCGCCCCGACTTTCCTCTCGGAGTCTACTCATACCTACTCCGACTTGGACCTCTTGATCTGTTCTACCACTCTCGCCCGTCGGTTCGAGTGGTATGTCCTTTCTCACACCTATTCGAGGGACCACTTCCCCTGTGTCGTTCGTCTCCTACACCACACCCCATCCCCATGTCCTTCGATCTGGAACATACCGAAAGCTGACTGGGGACTTTACTCCTCCCTGGCGACCTTTCCGGACCACGATTTTCTCAGTTGTGACAGTCAGGTCGAATACCTCACGGCTGTTATCAATGCTGCTGAACGTTCCGTTCCTCGTACTACCTATTCTTCGTGTCGCGTTTCTGTCCCCTGGCGGAATGCAGCTTGTAGAGGTGCTATCCGTGTTCGACGACGTTCTTTATGCACCTTTCGCCACCATCCTACGTTGGCGAATTGTATTGGATACAAAGGACTCAGAGCGCAATGCCATAGAGTCATCAAAGACAGCAAAAAGGCTTGTTGGGCCTCTTTCACCAGCTCCTTTAACAGTTTTACTCCCTCTTCTGTCGTCTGGGGTGGCCTGCGCCGGCTGTCGGGCATTAAGGCCCACTCCTCGGTACCTGGCCAGATGTCAGGTAATGAGGTTCTCGTTGATCCTGTGGCTGTCTCCAACGCCTTCGGCCGGTTTTTTGCGGAGGTTTCAAGCTCCGCCCATTACCACCCTGCCTTCCTTCCCAGGAAAGAGGCAGAAGAGGCTCGGCGACCTTCCTTCCACTCGCTGAATCTGGAAAATTATAATGCCCCTTTAGTATGCGGGAACTCGAATGTGCGCTTGCACTGTCCCGGTCCTCTGCTCTGGGGAAAGATGCCATTCACGTTCAGATGCTGGCACACCTTTCTCCAGCAGGCAAAAGCTTCCTTCTTCGTACCTACAATCGCGTCTGGACCGAAGGTCAGGTCCCGATGCGTTGGCGTGACGCCATCGTTGTTCCTATACCCAAACTCGGCAAGGATAGACACCTTCCTTCTAGTTACCGTCCCATTTCTCTTACAAGCTGTGTCTGTAAGGTGATGGAGCGCATGGTTCATGCTCGGTTAGTCTGGATTCTTGAACCTCGACGGCTACTTACCAATGTCCAATGCGGATTTCGTCGCCGCCGCTCTGCTGTTGACCACCTTTGTGACATTGTTGACGTTCATCATGAACAACTTTTTGCGAAGGCGCCAAATGGTAGCTGTGTTCTTCGATTTGGAGAAGGCTTATGATACCTGTTGGAGAGGAGGTATCCTCCGCACTATGCACAGGTGGGGTCTACGCGGTCGCCTGCCCCTTTTCATTGATTCGTTTTTAACGGATCATAAGTTTAGGGTACGTGTGGGTTCCGTATTGTCCGACGTCTTCCTCCAGGAGAACGGAGTGCCTCAGGGCTCCGTCTTGAGCTTAGCCCTTTTTGCCATAGCGATCAATCCAATTATGGATTGCATTCCACCTAATGTCTCAGGCTCTCTTTGTGGATGACTTCGCGATCTACTGCAGTGCCCAGAGAACATGCCTTCTGGAGCGCTGCCTTCAGTGTTGTCTAGACACCCTATACTCATGGAGCGTGGCAAATGGCTTCCGGTTCTCTGCAGAGAAGACGGTTTGTATCAACTTCTGGCGATATAAAGTGTTCCTTCCGCCATCCTTACATCTCGGTCCCGTTGTTCTCCCATTCGTGGAAACAACTAAGTTTCTAGGGCTCACGTTGGACAGGAAACTGCGTTGGTCTCCGCATGTCTCTTATTTGGCGGCCCGTTGTACACGTTCCCTTAATGTCCTCAGAGTTCTTAGTGGTTCATCTTGGGGAGCGGATCGAACTGTCAGGCTTCGCTTGTATCAGTCCATAGTCCGATCAAAGCTGGATTATGCGAGCTTCGTCTACTCGTCTGCTCGGCCATCCCTCTTACGCCATCTCAACTCCATCCACCATTGGGGGTTATGTCTTGCGACTGGAACATTTTACACTAGTCCCGTCTAGAGTCTTTATGCTGAAGCTGCCGAATTACCATTGACCTACCGGCACGACGTACTGCTGTGTCGGTATGCCTGCCGGCTGTTGTCTATGCCCGACCACCCCTTTTATCAGTCCTTCTTCGCTGATTCTCTCGACCGTCAGTATGGGTTGTATGTGTCAGCCCTGCTGCCCCCCTGGAGTCCACTTACATCGCCTGCTTCGACAATTGGATTTTGCCCTCCCTACCACCTTCAGAGAGGCTGAGAGCCCGACACCACCTTGGCTCCAGGCTCCGGTTCATATTTGTCTCGACCTCAGCTCACTCCCGAAGGAGGATACTCCGGCTGCAGTGTATTGCTCATGGTTTGTCGAACTTCGTGCTCGACTTGCCGGACAAACCTTTATTTACACCGATGGCTCCAAAACTGACGATGGTGTCGGCTGTGGCTTTGTCGTCGGGGCCGCCACCTTTAAATACCGGCTCCGCGACCAATGTTCGAGCTTCACGGCCGAGCTTTTTGCTCTCCATCAGGCCGTTCAGTATGCCCGCCGCCACCGCCATTCATCGTATGTACTCTGCTCTGACTCACTCAGTGCTCTTCAGAGCCTTGGAGCTCCCTATCCGGTCCATCCCTTGGTTCAACGGATCTAGCAGTCCCTCCATTCTTTTGCTGCTGATGGCTCTCCTGTCAGCTTTCTGTGGGTTCCCGGCCATGTAGGAGTGCCTGGGAATGAGGCTGCAGATGCTGCAGCCAAGGCTGCAGTCCTCCTGCCTCGGCCAGCCTCCCATTGCGTCCCGTCATCTGACGTTCGTGGGGATGTTTGTAAGAAGCTTGTGTCGTTGCGGTGGGATGCTTGGTCATCCCTCAAAGGAAACAAGCTCCAGGCAGTAAAACCGCTCCCAACTGCTTGGACAACCTCCTCCCAACCATCTCGGCGAGAAGAGGTCCTTCTGACCAGGTTGCGGATAGGGCATTGCCGGTTTAGCCACTGCTACCTGCTCTCCGGTGACCCAGCCCCGCATTGCCCTTGTGGTCAGGCATTAACAGTGCGCCCTGTTTTATTGTCGTGTCCCCGCTTTAGTCAATCTCGTGTTGTCCTGTCCCTGCCATCTACTTTACCGGATATTTTAGTTGATGACGCTCGAGCAGCTGCTCGTGTTCTGCGTTGTATAACTTTGACTGGCTTGTCCAAAGACATCTAACTTTTTTACTTATTTTATCTGCATCTTTGTCAGGCCTTTCTGGTGCCCCCCCCCCCCCCCTCGTCCCCCTGAGTTTTACTAGATTCCATGTGCTCTAACAACTGTGACTGGGCGCTAATGACCTCAGTAGTTAAGCGCCCTTAAACCCCACAAAAAAAAACAAAAAAAAACAAAAAAACTCAGAGTGCTAAGAGCTTGTCTACCATGGCGAGGTGTTAATTTTTATCATGGGGTATGGGATGCAAAAAGTCAGACAAAAGAATACATGCATGTGTTTTTGTCTTAGTTTTTGAAGGAAATTTCATCCCATAAGTTGAGTTCTAGTGTAAGCGTGACGTGAAACCTTGAAGCCCACTGTCCATTATGTTATTTGATAGTACTATTTTGGACATGTCATCTTGCTGACACAAAAGGTAGAAACTGTACATTTGCTTAATAATGTTCATCCTTACCAACAACTGCTTTTGTAAATTGTACTAAATGTGATACTCCTGTTTAATGGCTTATCCAGTACTTGAAAAATATAAGAAAATACAAAAACATGAGACAATGGCAACTTCATTTTGTGAGGCAAGGGAAAATATGAATGGATGCATCTGGTCGATATGACCTATCACCCTGAAGTTCATGCTACACCACTACCTGCTATAAACCAAGAACATGCAACCAAAATGAAAAATGTTAATGTCCACCCACTGCAACTTAAAATCTTGTAGCCAGCAGGAGCCTCCCACTGGATAAAGCAAAAATGCTTCATATCCCTCACATTACAAAAACCCCATTCTACAGTGTCTTCCTTCCAAAATAAGGCTGACATACAAATACTAGTCGCTGGTTACTTTCAGTGATTTGAACAAATGTCATGTAATCTTCTTAACTGAACGTACTGTTACAAAAAGTTAAGGAAAACAATAAAAAGAGAAAAAGGAATAGGAATAAGAAACAAAGAAGTAATACATTGGTTATGATGGAACTGAAACCCTGTTTAACAGAAGCATATATGGACACAGCCTACCACACAGGAGGTATTGGAATATTGTGCAGGTCAACGTATCACTTTCATCTTTGCTGACAATTCCAATACCTTTTCAGTGCTTTTACAATGGAATTGTTGGGGCACCTATAATGAGCTATAAGAAATTTGAAATTACACACGCTAGTCAATAGCATGCATAGCAATAGAAAAATAGGTTTTTGAAGCCCATCTTTATTCTCCTAAGAATATAAAGTGTGTGGCAAAAATGGAATAAAATTGGAACAAGCATCTGGAGGTCTCTGCACACTGTCACACCTTTAATGAACAAATATTTTATGAATGCTACACTTGGAGCAGTACATGTCGGAGTAAAATTGAGCGTAACGACAATTTAAAGTAATTGCATTTGCAATGATAGATTACATACATAGAGAGATGGAAGACCTAACTAAAGTTATCCCTTTCATTATGTTTGGGATTTTAATGACCAAAATCAGTGAAATGACTTTCAGAAGGAAACTAAGAGGAAGATTTTTAGGCCTTGATCACTGCCCATGGCTCCTATTCTGCAATAGATTTGACAATCTGCACCCTTGACTTTGCGCCTACTGTCAAATGAAATGCGTGTGACTTCCTTTGTGTTAGTGACCATTACCTGATTATTTTATTGGTCCCAAATTTACACCACACAGTTTACATCACTACAAAGAGATAGGAATGCTTCCATCACTAAAGTGCAGATCACAATAATTACAGAGAAGAATCGGTGAATTACTACAAGTCACAAGAAATAATAATAGAGGTTGTGTTTGCTGTGATATCATTCTTTTCAGGTCATCATAGATGGAAATGTGTTCCATTGTGGTGCAGGTAGATTGCAGAGGCCATCAGAGAATGAGAAAGGGCTCTGTGATGACATTGGTGCCACCCTCTAGCGAAAACATAATCTCATTCAAAACATTGAGAGTATGTTACTTTCTGGAAAAAGAAGGCGTGATACGTTTCTTCAATGGCAGTACATACCCCATCTTCACAAGTGCAAGCCAGTTTAAGGCTGATTAATTTATAGAATCCAGGGAATTCTTGAGGAAGGGGAGATAAACACCCAGTTCCTCTGACATTGCTGAACTTCCAGCAATATATTGTGCAGAAATTTCAGCATGTAACAATTACGGTCCTACTTTCACTCAGTATTGCCTTTTAGCAGAATCTATTAACAAATCTTTCTCAAAAGGCCTAGAAACATTGGCGCTAAGGGCTTGAGAAAAATGTAGGGTTATTTCCCTGGGACCACACAGCTAATAAAATGATTAATAATCTTGGTGAACTACTAAAATTAATCTTTTAAAAGTTAACAAGGTTTGGCAAGACAGTGAACTTCCATCGCAATGGAGAGTATCACAACACCTATACCAAAGCTAGGACAACACCTAAAAACAGGAAATAGGTGCAGACCAATCAACCTAACAAGTAACTTCTATGAACTATTGGAACAAATGGTTCATGTGCACCTTAGTTTGTGTTCTGAATATGGAACTCTCCTTTCCCAGTTCATGTGCAAATTCTCAAAACCTCAAACTGCTGCTGTTTCTCACAAAACTAGTTTACAATTAGAGAGACCATTGTACACCACTGACATTTTATTGAACTTTTCCATTTATACAAGACATAAGATAATAGGTAGTGGAATCACATTTCATCAACTCTGCAGAAGTGGGGTTTCTGATGGAATTTACCCATCTTCATACAGAAATTCACTTAAATTGCTTACCCTCTGGTTAAAATTGCTTTGTTAGATACTTCAGAAAGTTGAGTGGTTGGTGTCAGTGGCCAGCCAGTAATAGTGAATCCAAGAGTGCCATCTGCTCACTGTGTTGTTATTTCAAAGCTGTGGGCAGTGCCTTGGGTGAAGCATGGTGAACACCATGCTGGCAACACTGCGCACCCCTCCCCCCCCCTTTCCTCCTTCTCGACCACTGACATGTCAGTCACAGAGTAATCTTACATGGAGTATATGCACAACCCTTAGGAACAAATGTGTGAGGAAACTGGAGTCCTACAGGGCTCAGTTTTAAGTGCCATACTTCCTGCAATTGCGATAAATGGCGTAGTTGAGCGCAGTTACACCAGAATTATATGCCGATGATATTTGTTTATATTATAGTCCTGTGTCACTCTGTACAGAGATGCCAACTGCAGACACCTATAAAGATCATCAAAAAATGGGGACGACTTTGTCTGCTGAAAAATTTTAGTATTTATACTGCAGCGTTAATATCAGTCTGTAGAGCACTACAAAATGTAAAGACTTTCCCTCAGTGGAATTTCATTATATGCAGCAACTTCGTAAGTGCTTTGCAAGCAATAGGCAAGCATTATAACAAGATCCTCTGATCTCCACCATCCATGACCAATTGCATGCCCTATGCAATACAGAAACATTCACTGTTTTTCTCTGGACACTGCCAGGTCAGCATTCAGTTATGAATTGACAGGACATGCAGTTCCATTTTTTCCATCTGTTACTTGTTCTGCTAGTTTGTCACTGCTGACTTAAGGACACACATCCATTGCCACACCATGCAGAAATGGGAAGGAAAAAGATAGTACATACTCCAATAAACTATGGCCCATCAAACACACCAAAAGTTGGGGCAGATTTTGCTATGAAGCTTAGGAATGGAAAGTATTAGCTTATGCCATCTCAGAATGGGACATACTGAAGTAAATTTCTAAAAAGGGCAGGAAGAAACTCTGTCCTGTATCTGTGGATAAACACTAACATTTTGTGACATACTCCAGAACTGTGTACTCAAGATCTGTGGCATAAAATGGATCTAAAACACTGTCAGATTTAGTGGGTGACTAACACAGACAAGGAAGAGTATACTGCAACAAGCTTTAAAGACAATGTCATGTATACTTAGGAGTGTAAGTGGGGTCTCACCAAAAATTTAACCCTGGGGTGCCACCCAGTTGGTTCTTCACACTTGAACCTGGTATGGACAACAAATTCTTTCTCTTTGTGAACATGTGGTGCTAACTACATACATGGGACTGTCATTTTAATTTTTATGACTGTCGTATGTTCTGACTGTTGAATTTTAGTGGGCTAGTAATCCTTTTCATGTGCCTAGTAAAAATATATGTTAATATTACTTTAAGAAATAAAACAACCAGCTGCTTCAAGTAATGTGATCCACTGCTTCAGAACTGAGCAACCAGCAAAATGGATAAAATCACGTAAATCTAACAAAGGTAAAACTTAGGCTTGTGGCTATATTTTCAGACCCAGAGGATCACGGGACTAATAATGTACATCTATGTTTATATGGTTATTATGCAATTCACACTTAAGTGCCTTGGAGAGGGTTCATCAAACCATTTTCATACTACTTGCATGTAGTTGCATCCCTTCATATTTACCACCATCGGCAACAAATCTAGAAGATATTGAGGGTATATATTTATTCAGATAGCAAAACTACTGGGTTTAGACTGATCAAAATTTTGGCAAATGTCACAACTGAGATAATCCTAATGAATATAAATGGAGCAATAAGAAGTTATGTAGTGCCATTAACTATTGTGTGCATTTGTTTTTGCATTGGTGTATTTTTAGGAAAAAATTCAGAACATAGAGAAAAAGCTTTCACAAATACAACTAGGAAAATGCAGACACTTCGAGCTGCACTATAACTAAATTCTTAAGCAAAGAGTTATGGAATACAGTAATGACAGAGGAATAACTGACAGGAAGTCTGGTCTATCTGCTTAAATAGATGATGTAAACAAAGAATGAGTGACTCTACAATTGAGACACAAAATGACTTAGTCAATGAGTACAGAATATGATAGTGAGAAAGGAAACACATTTGAATCCACTGAAACATGTTAAACTGAAGTTTAAATATCACAGAATATTCCTGAATTGAATTGTTGCCAGTGCCTTTGCACAAAGCCTCTGAACACTGAAATGAAATGGGAATGTTAAATAGAAAGTCAATATTTGTTGTGAATTCCACTCGTTTCCACTAACTTGCCATTTGGTTCAAAGTGTGTCCAATTTACAGTAAATTTTCAGATATTTTGTAGAAATCTGAAAATCGTCACGACAAAATCCATGTTAAGAACAAGAACCAGAACAGATTGAGTGGGCTGGTGTTGCTGGCAACAGACTGATAGATACACATATTGCCACATACTAAAAATGCAGTCCAAGGCATAACTCACAACTTCTCCAGGTGTTTCAATGATTTCATAGTGCTGTCAGCTGTTTTTATCTCAATTTGTGTACAATTATATAATTTCAGCCAGAGTCCATTAAGTATGTAAAACAGAAGAACCATACATTGGGTGCATTAATATCACTTACAAATTTAACACGGGCACATGCTCCATCTGTTCTACAGGATCTCACAATGAAAATAAAAGTTATATGAATGGTGCAGCTCAAGCACATCAGTTACATTCCTAGAGAAGCACTTAATGACAAATTTGTTGCACAAATATGTAAGGAAAGCCAATTTCAGGGCCAACACATTCCTTTGACTACACTCATTGGTAGTGTCAGATGTGGGCCCATCTGTTCAGATAAACTGTGCACAGAATGCTTTGGAAATTTCCTATCATTCATTTTTCAAATGTTGTTTAGTTAATCAGTAATAAAAGCTTTACAGGACCAGTAATATGGGTGTGAATGTTTGTAAAACTCTAAATTTTACTTCAGGTGAACCAGTCTCTTGGAGTCATAATGCAAGAAAATATTTTCTTACCATATTATCATACCACTATGGAATTTTGAATTTCCAAACACAGGAAATCTACTCTACAGAAGGAAGCATTTGTGCATTTGCATTTATGGCAGTCAGCCAAAACCAAAACAGTGTGCAAAAGTGTTACATAACAGCAGAGCTTGTCAAAACTGTCCCTCTGGCTATAGGAAGGTAACTAAAATTACCTGTGGATTCTGCCATGTACATGACAAAGATGGCACACTCTTATCACAGAAACTGTCAGCATCCAATTAACATAAAAGAAATTTCCAATGAGTGTTATAGGCAAGCTTACACATCTCAACTTATACATGAAGTACTGTTTTCCAAGGGCTTGGCTTATCACAATCCTTAACATAATGACTTACTGTTGGCAGATCTGTTACAGTGTGTTAAATATTTAACAATGTTATGTATGTAACACTGTGCATTGAAATATTTCATAGTGTAAAGTTACTTTGCTGAAGATAACCATAATAGTTTCCAGTATAGGTTTGACATGTTTGTTTCAGGTTGTAACAACCCAGTGCTGGATGTACTATATGACCAGTATGGCTTTCAGTTGGTCAGTGATTGTGTCTGAGATCAAAAAGATGCCTCCAGACTTGTCACCAACTTTATTGTCCCACTTGTGTATAATTTTATATATGTCCCTTTCATGGCTTAATGGTTTTTATCGTGTAACAATTGCTTTAGTTTTTGTTGAAGACTTCTCAAATCTTCTAAAAGAGGTAAGTCTCTAATTCTAACATTGATTACATTGTAATAGAAAAACAAAATGTAGGGTATTTCTTCTTGTTTAATGAACTAGTGAATTTTTATGCCTGATGAAACTTACAATGTCAGTGGTGTCAGATGGCTATGTTAAAGAAATTTCAGCCTGCGTGTAGTTTGGATTGTCACAAATTTTGGTAAATCTGTAACCTAAAACATAATTGCTGTAATGGCTTTGCCTATTCTGGGCTGCTACACGTCAGGATGGATGAGAGAAATGGTGAGAGAGAATAAATTTATGCTGGTGTACAGTCAAACAGTGACAGTACTGGCAGGTGTCCATTGTAGCAGCGTTACACCATTCTGGATGTCCTGACAGCCTTACTCTGCTTGAAAATGCAGCCAATAGCGGAATGCACCTAGATGGTGATCTGCCAGCAATGTGCATTACCTGGGTCACGGGCATCAGCTACTGAAACATCGAGCAGCCCACCCACAGGTGACACTGTCCCCCCAGGGGGTCCACAACTCTTTTGTGGACACGTGCGTAGCGAACACGGGACCCCGAGCTAATGTGGCCCTCCTTCTTTTCCGGGCTGCATACCTTCCCTTCCCTTTCCGCATCCTTCCCCGTCCCCCATCTTCGCCCCCCCCCCCCCCCACCTCTGGCTCTTGCCTTCCCTTTCTCCCCCTCTGGGAGTATGGTTTGTGCCTATGTCCGGAGACGGATGCTCGAAACTGTTCCAAATTCCTTGCTTTCTACACTTGCAAGTCCTCGTCCTTCCTCTGTCATTCTCTTTTCCTTCCCTCTTCTCCTTGCCCTTTTCTCCGCTGCGGCGTTTGAGACCCCCTCTTCTTTCCTTTCCCTTTCCCTTTCCCTTTCTCTTTTTTCCTCCCTGTGCATGTCTGAAGGCCGACCCACGCACTTCCATGCGTAGCCGGTGACGGGGTAACGCGTAATTCCCCGCCCCGGGTAGACAGGTAGGACACGTACGTACCCCCTGGTAACGGCCAGGCCCAGGGAGGGGTGATTACCCGAGCTGATACCTTCCGAAAGTGCCGATTGGTCACTCCGTCCGTTTGTCGGGAGGTGTGACCTGAGGTGTGAACAATCACCTAAGGCGGGTGTGCCCTCGGTGAGGGCCCCCACAAGGGAGCGCGCCATCGGAGACGACGGTAATCGTGGGGGATTCTTCCGCAATGGTTTCCTCACCTTCCACTATGTCTGCTCACAAACGTAAGTTCACTGAGTCTCAGCCACAGACAGTTCTTCCATCGTTGCCACAGTTCCTTGTTGTTTCTCGGTCTGACGAAGGTCATGACTTCTCCACGGTCAACCCTTTCATTATTCAGAAAGGTGTCGACGCAATTGCAGGTCCTGTAAAGTCTTGTTCCAGATTACGGAATGGCACCCTGTTGTTAGAAACACACAGTGCCCTCCAGGCTCAAAAATTGCTGCGTACTTCTCTGCTCCACACCTTCCCTGTCCGGGTGGAACCGCACAGTACCTTAAATTCCTCGCATGGAGTCGTTTATACACGCTCCCTCGATGGATTGTCTGACGAAGAAATTCAGCACTACCTGTCTGACCAGGGCGTAACCCCTGTTCATAGGGTTATGAAAAGGGTTGACACGAACATCATTCCAACCCGCACTGTCTTCTTGACATTTGACAAAGTTCAACTCCCATCGAAAACCAAAGCAGGCTATGAGATAATTTCCGTTCGCCCTTACGTCCCAAACCCTACGCGTTGCTGTCGATGTCAGCGGTTCAATAACACCAGCCAGTCCCGTTCCAATCCGACCAAATGTGTTACGTGTGGCAAGGATGCCCATGAGGGTGCTTGTCCACCTCCATCCCCTCGCAGCATAAACTGTATGGGTGACCACGCTGCTTCCTCTCGAGATTGCCCCGTTTTTAAGGACGAAAAGCTCATCCAGGAAATCAAAGTGAAGGAAAAGGTGTCGACCTTTGCTGCTCGAAAATTATTCGCCAGTCGACAGCCCACCGTGCCTCAGACAGGAAAATACAGCACTGTCCTTGCTTCTCCTCGGCCAACAAAGGAGGCGGCCACGCAGACTTGCGACCTCACCTTTAGTGCCACGGTCATCAGATCGTCCAGCGCAAAGATCGCCCGTTCCGCCTCACCACTTTCGCCTGCTCACTCTCTGGCTCACCCTTCGTCGGGTTCTGCTAAATCTCGAGCCCGAAAGTCAGACGCCAAGTCTTCGAAAAAAGAGCATACTTGTGAAGAGTTTTTACGTACCGCAACTTCACAAGCATCGGTTCCTCCTTCATCTAAACATCATACTTCCAAGAAGGCTACGAAGAATCACAGTTCCTCCCCTTCTGCGCCAAGGCGTGTCCCATCTACAGCACCACCTGGCGGAAATCGCCCTCGGCCGTCTTCTGTGTCTCCGAGGCGCACTGCTGGTGGCCGGTCAACCTGCCGATCGCTGGTGGCAGGAGCTGCTCCTGACCAACCTATGGATCAGGATCTTCTGCCTTCGACTGAATACCATTTCATGCTGTCGGTCGCAAGCTCTGAGCAGTCGTTGAGTTGACGGCACCCTTGGTCACATTCCTCCATTTTCTGTTCACCCTATGTCCATTATCCACTGGAATATCCGCTGCATTCGAGCCAATCGGGATGAATTGTCGATCCTCTTACGATCCTACTCGCCGGTCATCTTCTGTCTTCAGGAAACAAAGCTGCGTCCCCATGACCGCTTTGTTCTCCGTCATTTTCAGTCAGTCCGATATGACCTCCGCTCTGTTGAAGGCACTCCAGCACATGGAGGACTCATGATTCTTCTCCATGATACCCTCCATTATCACCCAATCCCCTTAAACAGTTCCTTCCAAGCTGTTGCTGTCCGTCTTTCCCTTTCTGGATACACCTTTTCTCTTTGTACTGTGTACATTCCATCGTCCACACCAATGGCACAAGCTGATCTCCTTCATCTTTTTGGTCAGCTTCCACCACCCGCTTTGGGGATCTCCACATCCTTGTCCACGTGGCTCACTATTGCTAGACGTCTTCCACCAAGCGGATCTAGTTTGCCTCAACACTGGGGTCCCCACATTTTTGTCTGCCTCCACGACCAATTTATCTCATTTGGACCTTGCGGTCGGTACTGTTCCGCTAGCTCGGCGCTTCGAATGGTTCGCCCTTGATGATACACACTCGAGTGACCACTTACCATGTGTTCTTAGACTGCAGCCTCAACTGCCATATATGCGCTCGCGACGCTGGAAGTTTGCCCAAGCCGATTGGACACTTTTTTCGTCTCTAGCGACATTCGATGACCGTCGCTTTCCCAGCGTCGACGATGAGGTCACCCATATTACCGACGTTATTGTTGCAGCTGCGGAACGTTCAATACCACGCACCTCCGAATTGCCCTGGCGCCCCCCAGTTCCTTGGTGGAACGAGGCGTGCCGTGACGCAATACGTGAGCGGCGACGTGCTCTTCGTGTTTACCGCCACCATCCTACTTTGGCCAACTGTATCCGCTATAAGCAGTTCCGTGCGCGATGCCGTCGCGTCATCCGCGATAGCAAGAAGGGAAGCTGGGACTTCTTTACTATCTCATTTAACACCTTCACTCCCTTGTCGGAAGTTTGGAGTCAGATTCGACGGTTATCTGGCGTGCCTAGTTTCTCCCTGGTCTCTGGGCTCACTGTCGTGCATGATACATTAGTGGACCCCGTCGCAATGTCTAACTCATTGGGTTAACACTTTGCTGAGATTTCGACCTCTTCAAATTACCCTCCGTTTCTCCTGAAGAAACGTGCAGCAGAAGTGCATTCTCTTGCTATCTCCTCTCAAAATCGCGAAAGCTAAAATACTGTTTTCTCCATGCGGGTACTCCAACATGCACTCTTCTTCTCACTCCTCCGCCCCAGGACCGGATGGTATCCACGTCCAAATGTTGCTGTATTTATCAACCCATAGTCTGCGTTACCTCCTTCGCCTTTATAATAGAATTTGGACCGACAGTACCTTTCCCAGACGATGGCGGGAAGCTATTGTCGTTCCCGTTCCGAAACCTGGAAAGGACAAACATCTCCCCTCTAGCTATCGCCCCAATTCTCTCACGAGTAGTGTCTGTAAGGTTTTGGAGCGTATGGTGAGTTAACGTCTAGCTTGGTGGCTGGAATCCCACAGTCTTCTAACACCTGCCCCAAGCGGTTTCCGAAAGCATCGTTCTGCAGTTGACCATCTTGTTGCTCTCTCCACTTATATCATGATCAATTTTCTCCGGAAACGCCAAACAGTAGCAATATTTTTTGATCTGGAGAGAGCATACGATACCTGTTGGAGGACAGGCATCCTCCGCACACTGTTCTCTTGGGGCTTTCGAGGCCGGCTGCCCCTTTTTCTTCGCGAATTTATGGCAGAGCGCACATTTAGGGTGCGGGTGAACACTACTCTCTCCCGTACTTTCTCCCAAGAAAACGGGGTACCCCAGGGCTCCGTGCTGAGTGTTGTACTGTTTGCCATCGCCATAAATCTAATTGTGGATTGTCTCCTTCTTGATGTCTCGGGCTCCCTCTTTGTGGACGATTTTGCGATCTACTACAGCTCTCAACGGACCAGCCTTCTTGAAAGACGTCTTCAAGGATGTCTCGATCGCCTCCACTCGTGGAGCATCGAAACCGGCTTCCGTTTCTCACCCAGTAAGACCGTTTGTGTTAATTTTTGGCAACGTAAGGAGTTTCTTCCGCCCTCCTTACATCTAGGTCCTGTCAACCTTCCGTTTTCCGACGTCGCTAAATTCTTTGGTCTTATGTTTGACAGAAAACTGTGCTGGTCCTCCCACGTTTCCTATCTTTCGGCTCGCTGTCTGCGTTCCCTTAACACCCTCCATGTCCAGAATGGTACCTCCTGGGGAGCGGACCGAGTGGTCCTTCTCCGCCTCTATCGCGCGTTAGTGCGCTCGAAATTGGATTATGGAAGCATAGTCTACTCCTCTGCTCGGCCGTCTATTCTTCGGCGTCTCGACTCTATCCACCACCGTGGATTACGTTTAGTGTCTGGAGCTTTTTACACCAGCCCTGTGGAAAGCCTTCATGCTGAGACTGCTGAACCTCCGCTGTCCAATCGGCGGGCAGTCCTTCTGAGTCGTTATGCTAGCCATCTGTCTTCCATGCCTGCTAATCCAGCCCATGACCTTGTTTTCGACGCCTCCTTTGATGTAGGGTATGCTGGCCGCTCCTCCTCCCTACTACCCCCGGGAGTCCGCTTCAGTCAACTGCTCCATTCTCTTTCCTTCCGCTTTCCTAAAACCTTCTTGACAACTTGGGGTACAGCACCGCCTTGGCTCCATCCCCGGATCTACTTGCTCCGTGACCTATGTCAATTTCCCAAGGATGGTACCCCTACACTTGTTTACCGTCGGGCATTTGCTGCTCTATGTGCACAAATGACGGACGCCACATTTATTTACACTGACGGCTCGAAATCATCGTTTGGTGTAGGGAGTGCCTATATTGTTGGTGACGCCCCAAATCACTTTCGGCTTTCCGACCAGTGTTGGGTTTATACTGCGGAGCTTTACGCTGTTCTCCAGGCTGTCCACTACATCCGCCGCCATCAGCGGATACAGTACGTAATCTGCTCAGATTCTCTCAGCTCTCTCCTCAGTCTCCAAGCTCTTTACCCTGTGCACCGTCTGGTCCACCGGATTCAGGAATGTCTGCGCTTGCTCCACCTGGGGGGCGTCTCGGTGGCGTTCCTCTGGCTCCCGGGACACGCTGGTATCTGTGGGAATGAGGCGGCCGATATAGGGGCCAAGGCTGCAGTCTCTTCCTCGGCCAGCTATTCAGTCGCTTCCCTTCACCGATCTACGGAGCGGTTTATGTCGCCAAGTTGCTCATTTGTGGCATGCGCATTGGTCAACACTTCCCCATAATAAATTGCGGGAAGTGAAAGCCCTTCCTTGCGCTTGGACCTTTTCCTCCCGAACGCGTCGTCGGGAGGAGGTAATTTTAGCTAGACTCCGGATAGGGCACTGTCTTTTTAGCCATCGACATCTTTTAAGCGGCGATCCTCCCCCACTTTGTCCCCACTGCTCTCAGCTGTGGACGGTCAGACACCTTTTAATTGAATGCCCCTATTTTAATCAGTTACGCTCCCGTCTACAGCTATCGCATGATCTATTGTCGATTTTTAGCAGATGACACGCGGTCAGCCGACCGCGTTCTCCAGTTTATTAGTGACAGTGAAATGACGTCAGTCATTTGAAGCTTTTTTTGGGGACAACCAACCCCTTTCTGTAGTGGATTTTTAAGCATTCCTTCTGCTTTTAGTTTCTCAACTTTTATGACTTTGTTCCCATTGCTGCTGGTTTTAAATTTCGGTTTTTTCCTGTTTCCTAAGTCACAGGCTGGGCGCTAATGATCATAGAAGTTTTGCGCCCTAAAACCACAAACAAACAAAGTGACACTGTGCATGCCACTAGTGATGACATGGTGTGGCCCATCCAGGTCCTCAAGAGTCTATCTACGCAGCCTTGCACTTTCTCTTGGTCACCACATCATGTGCAGTAGCAAACAGCAGATGCCCATTGCACAGCAGCAATGACCTGTTCCACCACCAGCACCACCATCCTGCCTTCTCCCTCCCTCTCCCTACCCCCCCCCTCCCGCCCGCCCCCCCTCCCATCCAGGGGGCCAACAGTCCCTTTTGTGGGTATGTGTGTGCCGTGTGCGGGGGTCCCTGAGCTATTGCAGTTTCCTTCCTTTTTCCAGACTGCGTTACCATCCCTGTTCCTTGCCTTCCCTGTCCTTGCTCCTTTCCCCTGCCCCCTCCTTTCCCTCTTGGTGGACTTCTTTATATCGACCTGGCTATCCTCCCAGCTTTGTTTCGGTATTTGCTATTTAGTTAGCTGTTTCTCCCCTCCTTTTTGGTGTTTTTGGTTCCCTTGGGATTTGACCTCCATTTCCAACATTTCCCATTCAGTGTGAGCCATTTGAGGATGAACTCCCTACCTAGTTTCCATGGTGCAAGTTCCTCTCCCCTTCCCCTCCCTTTTCCCCTTGCACCCTGGCCCCCTTCCTGCTAGGTCACCAGCGCGGTAGCCTGTCAGTGTGGTGGGGCTGGTAAGTACCCACTTGACTGAGCCTCTTGACAACACAGGGGTCACACTGCTAGTGCCTGAGCTGTTAATGCCTCGTGTATGCTAAGGAGTTGATGCTCATCACTTTGGGGCATCAGAATCCTGGCAATGCCCGCAGTGCCAGATGGCCCCTGCTGTGGCTGGGTGGTGCCCACAGGACGAGCCCCTGGTCGGAGTGGGAGGTACTAGGGTGGATGCCTTGCACATGATGTGACACAGGCTTCAACATCCTGGCCATTCTGTGGCCATCTCTAAGAGTGATAGTAGACATTACACTCCTGATCCTTTGGCCTTCCCTTCCCTTCCCTGGCCACCCTCTGGGAAGAGGGTCAAGCTCGCCAGCTTGGGTTGATACCTTTCCCTCAGTACCTCGTTTGTACCAGGACAGATCGCACGAGTTTTGCCATTACCAAGCCTTTGTTTTTTGTGGAGACTGAAGAGAAGTATGGCGAAGTGGAATCCATGAGTAAAATGCAGTTTGATTTTTTGCTCATAGACATTTTCTGCTGCCCAATCTGCAGCCCTTAATGCTTGTGACCATCTCGGTTACATCCCAGTCTGTTGCACCCCACCAATCTTTGAACTCGGTACAGGGTATCATTTTCCATCTGGTTCTTCTTCTCCAAACTTACGAGGAAATTCGTGCAAACCTCGAGCGGCGAAGTGTCAGATTTATCCGCTTTGTACAACGAGGCCCTAAAAACAATCACACCAATGCAGACGTCTTTATCCTGGCCTTAGAGGGGGATGCTCTCCCAGAGAATGTAATGGTGATGGTGTATTGGTGTGATGTAAAACCTTACATTCCATCACTGATGAGATGCTTTAAATGCTTAGTTTGGACACGTCATCCTGCTGCGCCAATGATCCCCTCTGCAGTGACTATGGGCACCCCCTCCATGAGAGGAGTGCCTGTGCTGCCCCACCAGTGTGCATCAATTGTAATGCGTAGCATGCCTGGGGTGTACGTGAAAGAATGACGGATTCAAGAGTACAAGACTTTAGATCGACTTACCTTCAGAGGCTTGTCGAAAGTATGACCAGCTCCATCCTGTGCCTCTAACTTCTATTTTTGCTTCAGTTATGTCCATTCCCCTTGTACCCCCTCCTCTTCCAAGCCCCACCCAGTTTGCCCCACACCTTCACCCTCACCCTCACCCTCTCTCCCACTCCCACTCCCCATCAGTACCCATAACCACCCCCTTCAGGTGCTGCTCCCCCCCTCCACCGGAGAAGTGTTCCCCTTCTTCGGCAGCCACCAGTACTGGAGCTCCCTCCCAGGACTTCTCTTCCCGGCACCCCCGTGAAAGGCAATCTGCACCTCCACATCGGCCGCACAATCCGCGGTTGGTGGGCGCCAAGACTGCCAGGTGTCATTGTGTGCCGGACATTGCTGCAGTCTGCCCTCTTCCTTCACAAGAGAAGCAGCAGAAACACAAGAACAAGGGCAAGGCCGCTCCGGTACCCTCTGAGGTGCTACCTTCCCCTCCTCCAGCCAATGAACCATCAGTCTGCCCCACCTATATGGACATTACCCCATCCTTATCAGTGACGGATGGCGACTCGGCGGCATGACCGGCTCCGGTCTGTTCACTTCTCATTTGGACTCCAGCTTGAGAATCCTCCAGTGGAATTATAATAGCTGTTTGTGTCACCTCCCAGAGTTGTAGCACCTTCTTTCCTCCTATTCTGCTGCTTGCATTGCTCTACAGGAGACCCATTTTGTCAGACCACCCTGGAAGCAATTACTGTCAGGGTCCATCTGGCCACTACAATAACAATTGGTAATCTCTACCTCCTGCCTGACAGGCCACCCACATCCCTTGCCCTAACCACCCTTCAACAAATCCCTTCTCCCTTTCTGCTTCTAGGGGATTTTAATGCCCACAACCCTCCTTGGTGTAGTCACAAGACTGCTGCCCTGGCCAGGACAGTTGAAGCTGTTCTGGCAGGGCTTGTCCTCTGTCTACTAAACACCGGTGCTCCTGCACACTTTAGTGTGGCACATAGCACTCTCTCTGCCATTTACCTATCCATATGCAGTCCCGGCCACCTTCCCTTCATTCAGTGGGGTGTCCACGATGACTTACGTGACAGTGATCATTACCCAATTGTTGTGAGCTTCCTTCAGTGTATCTCAATCTGTCATCCTTCCAGGTCAGCCTTCTCTAAAGCTGATTGGGGTGCCTTCTCCTCTACCACCATCCCCCTGTACTACCACACAGTAGTATTGATGAGTCTACACAGACTTTGACTGCAATCATTCTTGCCACAGCTGTTTCAGCCATCACTTCTTCCTCAGGAAACCCCCCCCCCCCTCCAATCAGATGATGGTCCCTTGGTAGACTCCGGAAATTCCTGTGGCCATAAAAGACCACTGCCGTGCTCTTCAATGCTCAAAGTGGCACCATTCTACTGCTGTCCTTCTGGCCTCTGAACGATTCTGCACCCAGACCCGTTACCTAATCAAATCTCAGAAATGGATTTGCTGGGAATGATATGTTGCTGCCATAGGACCACACCCCCCTCTTCACAAGTCTGGGTGAAACTGCAGCGAATTTTTGGCCATCATTGTCCTACCAGCATTGCAGGAATTTCTGTGCATGGTGTCGTACTTACCCATCTGGACTTTGTTGCAGAGTATTTCGCTCGACACTTTGCCCAAGCCTCTGCATCAACTCAGTATCTGCCCAGCGCTCAGAACGACTGCCTTTGTCTTTCGTTTCTCGCTGCTTGGAGCCTTATAATGCCCCACTTAGAGAGTGGGAATTCACCAGCACCCTTGCCGTTTGTCCCGACATGGCTCCTGGACCGGATTAGATCCATAACCAAATGCTCCAACACTAATTAGTGGCTGGCAACCATTGAATACTGACCCTATTCAACCATCTGTGGAGTGAGGGGGTATTTCCTACCCAGTGGCAGGAAAGCATTGTTAGTCTGGTGTTGAACCCTGGGAAGCCGCCTCTTCAGTTGGATAGCTGCCATCCAACTAGCCTTACAAACACCCTCTGCAAGCTCCTTGAATGCCTGGTGAGTCGGCGGCTGTTTTCGATCCTAACTTAGTCCACCTCGAGTCTACTATGCGGTCGGCTTTTGCCCATCGGCAAAACCTCATTGCAGTCTTCTTTGACTTGTATAAAGCCTACGGCACCACCTGGTGCCATCACATCCTCACCTTCCTTCACGACTGGGGCCTTCATGGCGCTCTGGCACTCTGCCCGTTTTTATCTGTAACTTTTTCTTGTCGCTCTTTCCGGGTCCAAGTTGGTTCCTCCTGCAGCACTTCCCATTGGCAAGAAAATGGGGTTCCAAAGGATTCTGTGCTGAGCATCCTTCTTTCTCGTCGCCATTAATGAACTGGTGGCAGCTGCTGGGAAGACTATGCCCCCCTCTTTGTATGCTGACAATTTTTGTATCTATGTCACTTCCTCTGTCATGGACACTGCAGAACGCAGTCTTGGGGGAATCTACCAAGTGTAATCTTTGGCTCTCTCCCATGGCTTTCAGTTTTCAGTGGCCAAGTCGTGCGTCATGCATTTCTGCCATTGTCATACAGTCTATCCCCATCCAGAACTGTTCCTTGACGGCCAGTCCCTCAAGGTGATGGACACCTATCACTTCCTGGGTCTGCTCCTCAATGCCTGGTTGACATAGCTCCCTCATTTCACCAGTTGAAGAGGACATGCTGGTTACATCTCAATGTTCTTAGACGTCTGTAAAATACCACCTGGGGTGTGCCCCCCCCCCCCCCCCCCCCCTTGCGGGCCCGGGGTAAGAATAGGCCTGAGGTATTCCGGCCTGTCGTAAGAAGCGACTAAAAGGAGTTTCAACCGTTTTGGCCTTCAATGTGATGGTCCCATTGGGGTTTGACCTCCATTTTTCAAAATTCTACAGACGTAAGAGCCTTTAGGGGAAGGACACCTTACGTGGTGTATCACCGGTCCTCAGTCCACTAAGACCTTGACACTCATCATCGTAATGGCGTCGTAACTGCACCCACTGTTCATCAATTTGAGCCTAAACACCTGATGGGTTGCACAGGTTACGCCCGTAGTGTGTCCCCATCTACACCTTTGATCATGATGGACTTTCAATGGTACCCGAAATCCAGCATGGTAGCCAGCCCGTTGTGGTGGGGTTGTCATGTACCCTCTAGGTTGTAGCCCCCTAACAACACAGGGGTTGTACTGCTGATACCTGAGCTGCACCCTCCCCATGTAAGCCAAGGAGTAGATGCCAGTCTACCTGAGGCATCAGGACTCCCGGCAACAGTCATCCTGCCAGGTGGCCCTTGCTGAGGCTGTGTGGCGCCCGTGGGGAGAGCCCCTGGTTGGAGTGGGTGGTATCGAGGCAGACGTTTCGCAGATGAAACGTCAACATGCATTAGGTCGCTCTGCGGCTGCGTTTTCTAAGAGGAAAGGTTCTGTCTCTGTCTCTCTCTGGCTCTGGTCCTGGTCCTTCTGCCTTTCCCCCTTGGACACTCCCTGGAAGGAAGGACAGGCCCTCCAGCTTGGTGCGAAATACTTCCCTTGCTATTTAGTCTGTTCTTGGACCGATGGGGGACGTTTGCCACCTACAAGCCCATGTTCTTTGTACAGCATATCGAGGATATCTTCGGAGAAATCGAGGCTCTTAGTAAAATGCATTCAGGGTCCAGTCTCATAAAGGCCACTTCCGTTCGTCGGCGGTACTCCAGGCATGCAACCGACTAGGGGACATCCCAGTGTCCATTGTCCCACATATGGCGCTCAATAGGACGCAGAGGATTATTTTCCATTGGGACCTCCTGCTGCAATCTGATCAGGAGCTCAGGGCCAACCTGGAGCGCCATGGCGTGCATTTCGTCCGGTGAGTCCAGCGTGGCCCCAAAGATCGTCGCATCGCCACTGGGGCCTTTATCCTCGCCTTCGAGGGAATGTTCTCCCGGAGAAGGTAAAGGTGATGTGCTACTGGTGTGACGTGTGACCTTATGTCCCGCCTCCTATGCGATCCTTTCGGTGTTTGCGCTTTGGACACATGTCATGGTGTGAAGCTGAGCCCCTTTGTGGCGATAGTGGACGTCCTCTTTGTGAGGGACATACATGCACCCCACCACCTCGGTGTATCAATTGTCTTGGCCTCTAATCGCCTAGATCTTTCGACTGCCCTGCATATCAGAAGGAGAAGATAATACAAGAATTGAAAACCTTGGGCCGTCTGTCTTTTTCTGGCGCCAGTCAGAAATATGACCTCCTCCATCCTGTGACGTTGACAATGTCATTTGCTTGTCATGTCCACTGCTTCTGCAGTATCCTCACCCCTATCCTGTCCCCCCTTCACCTCCTCACCCCATCCGGGGTCTATGCCTCTGCCTCCCAAATCCCTCCCTTCCAAATCCTCCTCGCTCATGGGCCCTGCCCCCTCTGCCCCAGGGGCTCCTCCTCCTCCTCCTCCTCCTCCTCCTCCTCCTCCGCCGGCACCTGAGAAGTGTTCCTCTTCTCAGGTGTCCATCAGGGAAACGTTACAGACCCCGGCTTCTGAGGTCCGGCGTTCAAAAAAGGACCCAGAGCGTGAGGACTTTCTTTGGGTCCAGCCCCCACAGCCTACCATTCCTTTGACTCATCGGTCTTCCAAGAAGGCCTCAAAGAAGTCTTTATCCCCTTCTCCACCCTGGTGCATTTAGTCTGATGCTCCATCCGACAGTCTCTGCTCCTGGCAGCCCTCAGTTTTGCCAGGATGCTCTACTGCCAGGCAATCAGCATGCCTGTCGCAAACGGACAATGCTGCCCCTCCTACGTAACCCAGAAATGTGGCCGCAGCAGGCGACGACTTGATGGAACAGGATCCGCCTCCCGACGGTCGTAACGATGCTCCCTCGAAACGTGGCCCTCTGCGGCCGTCGAGGTGACCAGCTCTTCCCTCGTTTTGTCCCCCCTTTCTATGACTCGTGATGGCTTTGTTACATTGGAACATAAGAGGTATTCCATCTAATCGGGAGGAATTACAACTGCTCCTCCTCCTGCACTGTCAGCTCGTCATTGGTCTCCAGGAAACAAAGTTACGCCCAACTGACCATATTGCTTTTGCCCACCATACCTCGGAGTGATCTGACCTAACCCCTGTGGACGGTATTCCAGCTCATGGTGGGTTCATATTGCTCGTTTGGGACGATGTCTATTACCATCCCATCCCATTGACCACCCCACTCCAAGCAATAGCTGTCCGTATTACTCTTTCTGCCATAACTTTTTCTGTTTGTGCTGTCTACACTCCATCTTCATCCCCTGTTAGTCGGGCTGACATGATGCACCTGATCGCTCAGCTTCCTCCGCCGTTTTTATTGTTTGGCGACTTCAATGCCAATCATCCTCTTTGGGGTTTTCCTGCATCCTGTCAGAGAGGCTCCCTCTTGGTGGATGTTTTCCACCATCTCAATCTTCTCTGCCTCAATACTAGCGCCCCGACTTTCCTCTCACTCTACTCATACCTACTCCCACTTCGACCTCTCGATCTGTTCTACCAATCTTGCCCGTTGATTTGAGTGGTATGTCCTTTGACACCTATTCGAGCGACCATTTCCCCTGTGTCATTCGTCTGCTGCACCACACCCCATCCCCACGTCCCTCGAGCTGGAACATACCAAACGCTGACTGGGGACTTTACTCCTCCGTGGCGACGTTTCCGGACCAAGATTTTCTCAACTGTGACAGTCAGGTCGAATACCTCACGGCTGTTATTATCAATGCTGTCGAACGTTCCATTCCTCGTACTATCTCATCTTCACGTCACGTTTCAGTCCCCTGGTGGAATGAGGCTTGGAGAGACGCTATCTGTGCTCGACGCCGTGCTTTACGCATGTTTCGCTGCCATCTTACGCTGACGAATTGTATTAATTACAAACGACTCGGAGCGCAATGTCGTAGTCATCAGAGACAGCAAAAAATCTTGTTGGGCTTCTTTCACAAGCTCCTTTAACAGTTTCTCTTGTCTGGGGTGACCTGCGCCAGCTGTCGGGCATTAAGGCCCACTCCTCAATACCTGGCCTGACTTCAGGTGACGAGGTACTTGTGGACCCTGTGGGTGTCTCCAACGCCTTCGGCCACTTTTTGGCGGAGGTTTCGAGCTCCACCCATTACCACCCTGCCTTCCTTCGCAGCAAAGAGGCAGAAGAGGCTCGGCGACCTTCGTTCCACTCATTGAATCTGGAAGATTATAATGCCCCCTTTACCATGTGGGAACTCGAATGTGCACTTGCACTGTCCCAGTCATCTGCTCCGGGGCCAGATGCCATTCACATTCAGATGTTGACACATTTCTCTGGCAGGCAAATGCTTTCTTCTTTGTACTTCTAACCACGAAGGTCAGGTCCCCACGCATCGGCGTGAGGCCATCGTTGTTCCCATACCACAACCCGGGAAGCATACACACCTTCCTTCTAGTTACCACCCCATTTCTCTTACAAGCTGTGTCTGTAAGGTGATGGAGCGCATGGTTAACACTCTGTTGGTTTGGACTCTTAAATCTCGACGGCTACTTACTAATGTTCAATGCAGCTTTCGTCGACGCTGCTCCGCTGTTGACCACCTTGTGACCTTGTTGACGTTCATCATGAACAACTTTTTGCGAAAGCGCCAAATGGTAGCTGTGTTCTTCGATTTGGAGAAGGCTTAAGATACCTGTTAGAGAGGAGGTATCCTCTGCACTATGCACAGGTGGGGCCTACGTGGTCACCTGACCCTTTTTATTGATTCATTTTTAACAGATTGCATGTTTAGGGTATGTGTGGGTTCCGTATTGTCCGACGTCTTCCTTCAGAATGGAGTGCCTCAGGGCTCCGTTTTGAGCGTAGCCCTTTTTGCCATAGCGATCAAGCCCATTATGGACTGCATTCCACCTAACGTCTCTGGCTCTCTTTTCGTCGATGACTTCGCAATCTACTGCAGTGCCCAGAGAACATGCCTCCTTGTATGCTGCCTTCAGCATTGTCTTGACAGCCTATACTCATGAAGTGTGGCTAGTGGCTTCCGGTTCTCTGAAGAGAAGACAGTTCGGATCAACTTTTGGCGATATAAAGCATTCCTTCCACCATCCTTAAATCTCGGTCCCGTTGTTCTCCCCTTCGTGGAGTCGGCGAAGTTTTTTGGGCTCACATTGGACAGGAAACGTTGTTGGTCTCCGCATGTCTCTTATTTGGATGCCCATTGTACTCGTTCCCTTAATGTCCTCAGTGTCCTTTGTGGTTCATCTTGGGGAGCAGATTGCACTGTCCTGCTTCGCTTATATCAGTCCATAGTCCGATCAAAGCTGGATTATGGAAGCCTCGTCTATTCGTCTGCTCGGCCATCCCTCTTACACCGTCTCAACTCCATCCACCATAGGGGGTTACGTCTTGCGACCGGAGCCTTCTGCACTAGTCCCGTCGAGAGTCTTTATGCTGAAGCTGCCGAATTACCATTGACCTACTGGCGCGACGTACTGCTTTGTCGGTATGCCTGCCGGCTGTTGTCAATGCCCGACCACCCCGTCTTATCAGTCCTTCTTCGCCGATTCTCGCGATCGTCAGTATGGGTTGTGTGTGTCTGCCCTGTTGCCCCCTGGAGTCCGCTTTCATCGCCTGCTTCAACAATTGGATTTTACCCTCCCTACCACCTTCAGACGGGGTGAGGGCCTGACACCACTTTGGCTCCAGGCTCTGGTTCGCATTCATCTTGACCTCTGCTCACTCCCGAAGGAGGCTACTCCGGATGCAGTGTATTGCTCACGGTTTGTCGAACTTCGTGCATGACTCGCCAATAATTCCTCTATCTCCCCCAGGGGGTCCACAACTCTTTTGTGGATACGTGCGTAGCGAACACGGGACCCCAAGCTAATGTGGCCTTCCTTCCTTTCCGGGCTGCATACCTTCCCTTTCCGCATCCTTCTCCATACCCCATCTCCCCATCTTCGCCCCTCCCCCCCCCCCTCACCTGCGCCTTTTCCCTTCTCTTTCTCCCCCTCTGGGAGTATGTTTTGTGCCTGTGTCCGGAGACGGACGCTCGAGAATGTAACACATTCTTTGCCTTCTCTGCTTGCAAGTCTTCGTCCTTCTCTTTTCCGTACCATTTCTCTTTGCCCTTTTCTCCGCTGCAGCGTTTGAGACCTCCCTCCCTTCCTCCCTCCCTTCCTTCCTTCCTTCCTTCCTTCCTTTCTCTTTGTATTTTCCCCCTTTCTCTTTTTTCCCCTTTCTCTTTTTTCCTCCTTGTGCGTGTCTGAAGGCAGACCCACACATTTCCATGCATAGCTGGTGACGGGGTAACGCATAAATCCACGCCTCGGGTAGACAGGTAGGACACGTACGTACCCCCTGGTAACGGCCAGGCCCAGGGAGGGGTGATTACCCGAGCTTATACCTTCCAAAAGTGCTGATTGGTCCCTCCGTCTGTTTCTCGGGAGGTGTGACCTGAGGTGTGAACAATCATTTAAAGCGGGAGTGCCCTCAGAGAGGGCCCCCACAAGGAGCATAAGTTCAATGAGTATCAGCCACAGACAGTCCTTCCATCGTTGCCACAGTTCATTGTTGTTTCTCGGTCTGACGGTCAAGACTTCTCCACGGTCAGCCCTTTCGTTATTCAGAAAGGTGTCGACGCAGTTGCGGGTCCTGTAAAGCCTTGTTCCAGATTACAAAGTGGCACCTTGTTGTTGGCAACAGTTAGTGCCCTCCAGGCACAAGAATTGCTTTGTTCTTCACTGCTACACGCCTTCCCTGTCCAGGTGGAAGCGCACCACACTTCAAATTCATCACGTGGGGTCGTTTATACACACTCCCTGGACGGATTGTCCGACGAAGAAATTCAAAACTACCTATGTGACCAGGACGTAACCCTTGTCCATAGTCATGAAAAGGGTTGACAAGGACTTGGTTCCAACCTGTACTATGTTCTTGACATTTGACAAAGTTAAACTTCCATCGAACATAAAAGCGGGCTATGAGAAGTTCCGTTCGCCCTTACATCCCAAACCCTACGCATTGCTATTGGTGTCATCGGTTCAATCACACCAGCCAGTCATGTTCCAATCTTACCAAAAGCGTTACGTGTGGCAAGGATGCCCATGAAGGTGGTTGTCCACCTCCATCCCCTCGTTGAATCAACTGTATGGGTGACCACGCTGCTTCTTCTCGAGACTGCCCCATTTTTAAACACGAAAAGCTCATTCAGGAAATCAGAGCGAAGGAAAAGGTGTCGACCTTTGCCGCTCGAAAATTATTCGCCAGTCGAAAGCCCACTGTGCCCGAGTCAGGAAAAAACAGCACTGTCCTTGCCTCTCCTCGGCCAACAAAGGAGGTGGCCATGCAGACTTGTGACCTCACCTTTAGTGCCACAGTCGTCAGATCGGCCAGCGCAAAGATCGCCTGTTCAACCTCCCCACTTTTCCCTGCTCACTCTATGGCTCACCCTTCATCGGGTTCTGCTAAATCTCGAGCCCAAATGTCAGACACCAAGACTTCGAAAAAAGAGCATACACGTGATGATTTTTTTACGTACCCCAACTTCACAACCATTGGTTCCTCCTTCATCTAAACATCATTTTTCCAAGAAAGCTACTAAGAAACCCAGTTCATCTCCTTCTCCACCAAGGCGTGTCCCATCTACAGCACCACCTAGCGGTAACCGCCCTCGGCCATCTTCTGTGTCGCCGAGGCGCACTGCTGGTGGCCGAACAACCGGCCGATCGCTGGTGGCAGGAGCTGCTCCTGAACAATCTATGGATCTGGATCTTCTGCCTTCGTCTGAATGCCATTCCATGCTGTCAGTCGCAAGCTCTGAGCAGTCGTTGAGTTGACGGCAACCTTGGTCACATTCCTCCATTTTCTGTTCACCCTATGTCCATTATCCACTGGAATATCCGTGGCATTCGAGCCAATCGGGATGAATTGTCGACCCTCTTACGATCCTACTCGCCGGTCATCTTCTGTCTTCAGGAAACAAAGCTGTGTCCCCACGACCGCTTTGTTCTCCCCCATTTTCAGTCTGTCCGATTTGATCTCCCCTCTGTTGAGGCGCTCCAGCACATGGAGGACTTATGATTCTTCTCCATGATACCCTCCATTATCACCCAATCCCCTTAAACAGTTCCTTCCAAGCTGTTGCTGTCCGTCTTTCCCTTTCTGGATACACCTTTTCTCTTTGTACTGTATACATTCCATCGTCCACATAAATGGCACAAGCTGATCTCAGTCATCTTGTTGGTCAGCTTCCACCCCCCCCCCCCCCCCCCATTTGCTGGTTGGGGACTTCAATCCCCACCACCCGCTTTGGGGATCTCCACATCCTTGTCCACGTGGCTCACTATTGCTAGACGTCTTCCACCAAGCGGATCTAGTTTGCCTCAACACTGGGGTCCCTACAATTTTGTCTGCCTCCACGCCAAATTTCTCTCATTTGGACCTTTCGGTCGGTGCTGTTCCGCTAGCTCGGCGCTTCGAATGGTTCGCCCTCGAGTGACCACTTTCCATGTGTCCTTAGACTGCAGCCTCAACTGCCATATATGTGCCCATGATGCTGGAAGTTTGCCCAAGCCGATTGGACACTTTTTTCGTCTCTAGCGACATTCGATGACAGTCACTTTCCCAGCGTCGACGATGAGGTCACACATGTTACAGACGTTATTCTTACAGCTGTGGAACGTTCAATACCACGCACCTCCGAATTGCCCCGGCGCCCCCCAGTTCCTTGGTGGAACGAGGCGTGCCGTGACGCAATACGTGAGCGGCGACGTGCTCTTCGTGTTTACCGCCACCATCCTACTTTGGCCAACTGTATCCGCTATAAGCAGTTCCGTGCGCGATGCCGTCGCGTCATCCGCGATAGCAAGAAGGGAAGCTGGGACTTCTTTACTATCTCATTTAACACCTTCACTCCCTTGTCGGAAGTTTGGAGTCAGATTCGACGGTTATCTGGCGTGCCTAGTTTCTCCCTGGTCTCTGGGCTCACTGTCGTGCCTGATACATTAGTGGACCCCGTCGCAATGTCTAACTCATTGGGTTAACACTTTGCTGAGATTTCGACCTCTTCAAATTACCCTCCGTTTCTCCTGAAGAAACGTGCAGCAGAAGTGCATTCTCTTGCTATCTCCTCTCAAAATCGCGAAAGCTAAAATACTGTTTTCTCCATGCGGGTACTCCAACATGCACTCTTCTTCTCACTCCTCCGCCCCAGGACCGGATGGTATCCACGTCCAAATGTTGCTGTATTTATCAACCCATAGTCTGCGTTACCTCCTTCGCCTTTATAATTGAATTTGGACCGACAGTACTTTTCCCAGACGATGGCGGGAAGCTATCGTCGTTCCTGTTCCGAAACCTGGAAAGGACAAACATCTCCCCTCTAGCTATCGCCCCATTTCTCTCACGAGTAGTGTATGTAAGGTTTTGGAGCGTGTGGTGAATTGCCGTTTAGCTTGGTGGCTGGAGTCCTACAGTCTTCTAACACCTGCCCCAAGCGGTTTCCGAAAGCATCGTTCTGCAGTTGACCATCTTGTTGCTCTCTCCACTTACATCATGAACAATTTTCTCCGGAAACGCCAAACAGTAGCAATATTTTTTGATCTGGAGAGAGGTTACGATACCTGTTGGACAGGCATCTTCCACACACTGTTCTCTTGGGGCTTTCGAGGTCGGTTGCCCCTTTTTCTTCGCGAATTTATGGCAGAGCGCACATTTTCTTCCACCTTCCTTACATCTAGGACCTGTCCACCTTCCGTTTTCGGACGTCGCTAAATTCTTGGGTCTTATGTTTGACAAAAAACTGTGCTGGTCCTCCCACGTTTCCTATCTTTCGGCTCGCTGTCGGCGATCCCTCAACACCCTCCGTGTCCTGAATGGTACCTCCTAGGGAGCGGACCGAGTGGTCCTTCTCTGCCTCTATGGTGCCTTAGTGCGCTCGAGATTGTACTATGGAAGCATAGTTTACTCCTCTGCTCAGCCGTCTATTCTTCGGCGTCTCGACTCTATTCACCACCGTGGATTACGTTTAGTGTCTGGAGCTTTTTACACCAGCCCTGTGGAAAGCCTTTATGCTGAGACTGCTGAACCTCCGCTGTCCAATCGGCGAGCTGTCCCGAGTCATTATGCTAGCCATCTGTCTTCCATGCCTGCTAATCCGGCCCATGACATATTTTCGACGCCTCCTTTGATGTAGGGTATGCAGGCCGCCCTTCGTCCCTACTAGCACTGGGAGTCCACTTCCGTCAACTGCTCCATTCTCTTTCCTTCCACTTTCCTAAAACTTTCTTGACAACTTGGGGTGCAGCACCACCTTGGCTCTGTCCGCAGATCTGCCTGCTCCATGACTTTTGTCAGTTTCCCAAGGATGGTACCCCTTCTCTTGTTTATCGTCAGGCATTTGCTGCTCTATGCGCACAAATGAAGGAAGCCACATTTATTTACACAGATGGCTCAAAAACATCGTTTGGTGTAGGGAGTGCCTATATTGTTGGCGACACCCCAAATCGATTTCGGCTTCCCAACCAGTGTTCGGTTTATACTGCGGAGCTTTACGCTGTTCTCCAGGCTGTCCAATACATCCGTCGCCATCAGCAGATACAGTACGTAATCTGCTCAGATTCTCTCAGCTCTCTCCTCAGTCTCCAAGCTCTCTACCCTGTCCACCCTCTGGTCCACCGGATTCAGGACTGCCTACGCTTGCTCCACTTGGGGGGCGTCTCTGTGGCGTTCCTCTGGATCCCAGGACACGTTGGTATCTGGAAATGAGGTGGCCGATATAGCGGTCAAGGCTGCAGTCTCTCTTCTCCCCCTGCGGGTTGGGGATAAGAATAAGCCCGTGGTATTCCTGCCTGTCGTAAGAAGCGACTAAAAGAAGTCTCAAACGTTTCGGCCTTGTGATGGTCTCCTCTCGGGTTTGACCTCCATCTTTCTAAATTCTTCCGAAGAGTGAGCCAATTGGGAAGTGCGCCTCACATGGTGCGCTGTATCTGTCGTGCATTGAGACCTTTCGCCGGCTGTCTCGTCGTTGCAATGGTGTCCCACTCGTTTTCCATCTATTGGGCGAGGGTACGTCCCTGGGTGCGATTAACACACTGCACTGTGCAGTGTTGCTTTTAGCTGCGAGGACGACCTCATACTTTTTGCACCTAAGATCCAGCACGGTAGCCAGTCTGTTGTGGTGGGGCAGCCATGTACTCTGTTGGTTGTAGCCTCCTGACAACACAGGGATCGCTCTGTTGATGCCTGCGCCGTTTACTGCCCATGTATGCTAAGGAGTAGATGCCCATCTCCCTGGGGCATCAGGACTCCCGGCAATGGCCATCCTTCCAGGTGGCCCTTGCTAAGGCTGGGTGGCGCCCATGGGGAGGGCCATTGGTCGGAGGAGGTGGCATCAGGTTGGATGACACGCAATGAAGCGTGGCACATCATCTCTTGCTGGTGGCCAGCCACCATTAGTCTCTAAGCGTTCGAGGGCTCATTTTAAAGCTAACGTTTATGACCCCCAAATCGTTCCCATCCCTGGCCACACCATGGGAGGAACAAAAGGCAATGAAAGACAGTGACATGTATTTGCCCAGGTATCTCGTCTGTACCAGAGCTGATGGGGAATCCTTTGTATCCGTGAAGCCTCAGTTCTTTGTAGAGCATTTAGAGGACAAGTTTGGGGAGGTGGAGGGCTTGTCCAAAATGCGCTCTGGGTCAGTTTTGATAAAAACTGCATCCTCCGCCCAGTCACGCAGGTTACTTGCTTGTGACAAGTTGGAGGATGTTAACATTACCATCACACCACATAGGAGTTTAAATACGGCCCAGGGTGTTATTTTCCATAGGGACCTACTTCTGCAGTCTGATGACGAGCTGCGCGCCAACTTAGAGCGTAGAGGTGTTCATTTCGTCCGGCGCGTTCATCGGGGTGCGAGGGACAATCAGGTTGCTACCGGTGCCTTCATCTTGGCCTTCGAGGGTGATACATTACCGGAGAAAGTCAAGGTGATGGTCTACCGTTGTGACATCAAGCCCTACAGCCCTTCCCCAATTGGGTGCTTTAAGTGCTGGAAGTTCGGCCGTATGTCTTCCCGCTGTACTTCCAGCCTCACATGTCGAGATTGCGGACGCCCATCTCATCCCGATACTCCATGTGCCCCGCCTCCCATCTGTGTCAACTGTGGAGAGCCTCATTCACCTTGCTCTCCAGACTGCAGGATCTTACAGAAAGAATGCAAAATCATGAAATATAAGACCCTGGACCGACTGACTTACACTGAGGCTAAGCAGAAATTTGAGTGGCTACATCCCGTGCGCATGATGTCATCTTATGCCTCCACTGTCACTCCTGCTCCAGCTCCTTTAGCTGCACCACAAACAGTCAGCTCTGAGTCAGAGGACCTCACCTGTCCCCTTATTCCCTGCGGGTCCGGGGTAAGAATAGGCCCGAGGTATTCCTGCCTGTCGTAAGAGGTGACTAAAAGTGGTTCCAACCGTTTTGGCCTCCTAGTAGTAGATCCCCCTTGGGGTTTGACCTCCATTTTTCAAAATTCTACAGAAGTACGAGCCTTTTGGGGAAGGACGCCTTACGTGGTATCTCTCTGGTCCTCAGTGCACTAAGACCTTGGCACTAAGCATTGTAACGGCGTTGTGATCACACCCACTATTCCTCCAATTGGGCCTAAACGCCTGATGGGTTGCACATGTTACGCCCATAGTGCGTCCCCATCTGCACCTACGATCATGATGGACTTTCCATGGCACCCGAAATCCAGCACGGTAGCCAGCCTGTTGTGGTGGGGTCGTCACGTACCCTCTAGGTTGTAGCCCCCTGACAACACAGGGATCGTACTGCCGATACCTGAGCTGCACCCTCCCCACGTCGGCCAAGGAGTAGATGCCCGTCTCCTTGGGGCATCAGGACTCCCGGCAACGGTCATCCTGCCAGGTGGCCCTTGCTGAGGCTGTGTGGCGCCCATGGGTAGAGCCCCTGGTCGGAGTGGGTGGTATCGGGACGGACGTTTAGCAGATGAAACGTCAACATGTATCAGGTCGCTCTGCAGCCGAGTCTTTTAAAAAGAAAGGTACTGTCTCTGGTTCTCCTGCCCTTTCCCCCTTGGCCACTCCCTGGGAGGAAGGACAGGCCCGCCGGCTTGGAGCGAAGTATTTCCCCCGCTATTTAGTCTGTTCTCGAACCGATGGGGGGACGTTCGCCACCTCCAAGCCCATGTTCTTTGTCCAGCACATCGAGGACATCTTCGGGGAAATCGAGGCACTCAGTAAAATGCGTTCAGGGTCCGTTCTTGTAAAGACCACCTCCGCCACACAGTCGGCGGCGCTCAAGGCGTGCGACCGACTAGGGGACATCAGTGTCCATTGGCCCGCATCTGGCACTGAATAGGACGTAGGGGGTTATTTTTCATCAGTACCTCCTGCTGCAATCTGATGAGGAGCTCAGGGCCAACCTGGAGCGCCGAGGCGTGCATTTCGTCCGGCGAGTTCAGCGCGGCCCCAAAGACCGTCACATAGACACCGGAGCCTTTATCCTCGCCTTCGAGAGGGACGTTCTCCTGGAGAAAATCAAGGTGATGTGCTACCGGTGCGACGTGCGACCTTACGTCCTGCCTCCTACGCGCTGCTTTCAGTGTTTGCGCTTTGAGCACATCTCATCACGATGTGAGGCTTAGCTCCGTTGTGGCAATTGTGGACGTCCTCTTCGTGAGGAACATACATGCACCCCACCACCTCGGCGCGTCAATTGTCCTGGCATCCACTCACCTAGATCTTGAGACTGCCCGACGTATCAGAAGGAGAAGAAGATTCAAGAAATAAAAACTTTCGATCGTCTGTTATTCTGAGGCCAGGAAGAAGTATGACCACCTCCATCCCGTGATGTTGACAACTTCGTTTGCCTCAGTCATGTCCACTCCTTCCACAGTATCCTCACCCCTATCCTGTCCGCCCTCCACCTCATCACCCCATCCGGGGTCTATGCCTCCGCCTCAAAAAATCCCTCCCTTCCAAATCCTCCTCCCTCACGGCCCCTGCCCCCTCAGCCCCAGGGGCCACCCTTCCTCCTCCTCCTCCTCCTCCTCCTCCTCCTCCTCCTCCTCCTCCTCCCCCTCCGCCGCCTGAGAAGCGGTCCTCTTCTCAGGCGTCCATCGGGGAAACGTTCCGGACCCCAGCTTCCATTGTCCGGCCCCCCAGGGGGTCCACAACTCTTTTGTGGATACGTGCGTGGCGAGCACAGGGCCCCGAGCCATTGCAGCCTTCTTTCTCTCCCGGGCTGCATTTCCTTTCCCTTCCCCTCCTTTCCCCTCCATGCTCCTTTCCCCTCGCCCTCTCCTCTCCCTCTATTGGTGTCCTTGCTTATGTTGGCCCCCCGCTATCCTCCTGGTTCTGTTGGTTTTACACTCCGGCTTTGTTGCGTAATCATCTCCTTTTGGCATTCCTTGGTCCCCCTCTGGGGTTTGACCTCCATTACAAAATTTCTCCTCCGTAGTGTGAGCCATTTGGGGAAGAGCACCTTACCTAGTGTCTCTGACGTGTGCCCTCATAGTTCGTTCCACCTTTTCTTTCACGTCGTTGTCTGATGCTAGGGTGCATTGCCAGCACGGTAGCCAGCCTGTGTGGTGGGGTCGCTATGTACCCTTTTGATTGAGCCCCCTGAACACACAGGGATCACACTACTGATACCTGAGCTGTGACCTCCTCATGCATGCGTTGGAGTGGTTGCTCATCATCCTGGAGCATCGGAACTCCCGGTAGTGGCCGCCGTGCCAGACGGCCCTTGCTGTGGCTGGGTGGCGCCCGTGAGGAGAGCCCCTGATTGGAGTGGGTGGTATCAGAGCGGACGCTATGCACATGAAACGCATACGGGTCCAAAACTCTGGCCGTTCTTCTGCGGCCGTCTCTCTGCGTGGAACTGATTCCTCAAGTGCTGCTTCTCTTGCCCCTTCGGCCTTCCCTTCCATGGCTACCCCCTGGGAAGAGGGTCAGGCCCGTCGTCTAGGGGCAAAACCTTTCCCCCGTTATCTAGTTTGCGCCAGGACTGATGGAGATACTTTCACCAGTGTCAAACCTTTATTCTTTGTGGATCACATTTAAGACAAGTTTGGCGAAGTGGACTCCCTGAGCAAGATGCGGTCGGGTTCGTTGCTGATAAAAACTGCTTCAGCTGCCCAATCTGCGGCCCTTCGTGCCTGTACCCATCTTGGCACAATTCCTGTGTCCATTACCCCTCACCAGTCTCTAAATATGGTACAAGGTGTGATTTTTTCACAGGGACCTCATCCTTCAAACTGATGAGGAACTTCGGGACAATCTCGGACGGCGGGGTGTTCACTTTGTTCAGCGTGTACAGAAGGGTCCTAAAGATAATCGTATTGATACTGGTGCCTTTATCCTGGCCTTTGAAGGGGATACCCTCCATGAGAAAGTTAAGATTATGGTCTATCGCTGTGATGTGAAGCCGTACATCCCATCTCCTATGAGGTGTTTTACGTGCTTGCGTTTTGGCCACACGTCTTCTCGCTGTTCCCAGGACCCTCTGTGGTGAATGTGGACGTCCACTCCATGAGGGGAGTTCCTGTGTTCCCCCTCCTGTATGTGTAAATTGTCATGGTAGTCATTCTCCACGTTCACCAGATTGCCCAGTATATAAGAAAAAAAGATACAGGAGTCTAAGTCCCTCGACCGTTTAACTTACACAGAGGCCCGTAAGAAATATGCACGATTGCACCCTGTGTCCATGACATCTAGTTACGCCTTGGTTACATCTTCACCCCTTCCTCCCCCTTCCTTACCCCCATCTCGGACCCCTCTCCTCCCCCCTCCCCTGCGGTTCCCACACCTTCTCCTATGGGCGCTGCTCCCCCTCCCCAGCTGGAGAAGTGTCCCACTCCTTCGGCGTCTGCCGGTCAAGGGCGCCTCTCCCGGGATGCCCCCTCCCGTCACCTTCCAGGTCAAAGTCTGCTGCCGCGCGACGACCGCGAGAGCCGCGGGTTGTCGGCCCCCAGGTCGCCTGGTCTCTTTCTGTTCCTGATCTTGCTGCAGCAGGCTCCTTTATGCCACACAGCCCTCTTCGATCTCAGCCTGAAAAGAAGAAGAAACATAAGTCCTGGGACAAAGAGCCTCTGGTGTCACCGGAGGTCCCTTCCCCTACTTAAAAACCGGATTCTGACCTGTCGTTCATGGATGTCGCCCCCTCCTTGTCGGTGACGGGTGGGGACCCGGCAGTATGACTGGATTTAGCGTGTCCAGCCCTCATTTAAACCATCGTTCTGTGGTTCTCCAATGGAATTGTAATGGCTACTATCGTCACCTTCCGGAATTTAAATCCCTTCCTTCGTCCTACTCTGCAGCTTGTGTGGTTGTCCAGGAATCTCATTTTACTGACGCTCACTCACTGACCCTCCGTGGGTTCCGTGTTTTCTGTCGAAATCGGGCCGGACCCTTGCGGGCTTCTGGTGGCGTTTGTACGTTGGTCCGTGCAGACATTGCTAGCACATGGATTCCTCTCGAAACTAAATTGGAAGCGGTTGCTGTTACGGTCCACTTATGCTCCGCAGTCACAGTTTGCAGTCTTTATCTCCCTCCTGACAGGACTCTTACACCTGCTGCCTTAACCACCCTTCTTCAGCAACTTCCTCCTCCCTTCCTCCTCCTTGGGGGATTTTAATGCTCATCATCCTTTGTGGGGCAGTGCCTTTCCCTCTAGACGAGGTCTTCTTATAGACCAATTTATTGCAGACCACGACCTGTGCCTTCTTAATGATGGCTCTCCAACTCATTTCAGTGCTGGTCATGGTAACTTTTCTGCCATTGATCTTTCTCTTTGTTCTCCTCTCTCCTCCCTTCATTACACTGGTCGCCACACGACGACCTTTGTGATAGTGACCATTTCCCGTTGATTATCACGCTCCCTTCCCCCTTCCCGCTCCCCGATGGACAGGTTACCTCGTTGGTCTTTCCACCGCGCCGATTGGCCTCTATAAACTGCACAGGTCGAGTTTTCTCTCTCTTTGTCGGGTTGTATTGATGACGTCCTACGTGACGTGTCTCACGCGATTGTTCGCGCTGCTAACCTTGCTGTCTCGCGCTCATCTGGACCATTTCGTCGCCGGCAAGTCCCGTGGTGGAGTACGGCCATTGCCATTGCCATCCGTGATCGCCGTAGAGCTTTGCAACACTTCAAGAGGCACCCATCTGTAGCCAGCCTTACTACCTTTAAACGCCTCCGTGCTAAAGCCCATTGTTCAATCAAACAGAGTAAGCGGATATGTTGGGAACGATTCGTTCTTCCCTTGGTTCTACTGTCCCTCTGTCACGGGTATGGGCTACACTTCGTTCTCTCAAAGGTTGCCATCGGCAGTCCACCCTCCCAGGCCTTCACCTCCCAGATGGCCTTTGTACGGACCCATTAGTTCTTGCAGAACATCTTGCGACCCATTTTGCAGTGGCATCAGCATCAGCCTCCTATCCAGCTGCTTTCCTTCACCAGAAACAGCGGGCTGAAGCTTCCACCTTATGTTTTACCCCTTGTGAGTCAGAATCTTAAAACGAACCTTTTACTGAATGGGAATTTCTTTCTGCTCTATCTTCTTCTCATGATACGGCCCCCGGCCCAGATTCCATTCATAACCAACTGCTTCAACATCTCAGTGCTCCACAACAGCAACATCATCTTCGGGTGTTTAACCGTATCTGGCTCCAGGGTGACTTCCCTTCTCAGTGGAGGGATAGCATTGTGGTTCCTGTCCTTAAGCCTGGTAAGAACCCCCTATCTGTTGACAGCTATCGGCCAATTAGTTTGACCAATGTTGTTTGTAAGTTACTTGAACGGATGGTAGCCCGTCGGCTCAATTGTGTCCTCGAATCTCGGGATCTATTGTCGCCTTACCAGTGTGGCTTTCGAGAGGGACGGTCTTCAATCGATCATTTACTTCGCTTGGAATCCGCAGTTCAGCAGGCTTTTTCCCATCGCCGCCATTTGGTTGCAGTGTTTTTTGACCTTTGCAAGGCCTATGACACGGCCTGGCGCCATCGCATCTTACTTACCCTTCATCAGTGGGGACTTTGGGGCCCGCTCCCGATTTTTATCCGCCAGTTCCTGATCCATCGGTCATTCAGAGTTCGAGTTGGTACTGCTTTTAGTTCTCCACGGACCCAGGAGACGGGCATCCCACAGGGTTCTGTCTTGAGTGTCCTTCTTTTCCTCATTGCTATCGATGGACTTGTGGCCTCTGTCGGTCCCTTGGTCGCCCCTGCCCTGTATGTGGATGATTTCTGCATTTGGGTTAGTTCCTCCTCTATGCCATCTGCAGAACGGCAGCTCCAGGTGGCTATACGGCGTGCCTCTGCATGGACCCTCTCACACGGGTTTCAATTCTCTCCTTTAAAATCGCGGGTGGTCCACTTCTGTCGCCGTACTACGGTCCACCCTGATCCAGAGCTCTATCTCGCTGCACAAAGATTGCCTGTGGTTCCACAGTTTCGTTTCCTGGGTCTTCTTTTCGACAACAAGCTCACTTGGCTGCCCAATATCAGACTCCTGAAGGTAGGATGTTTCCGTAAACTCAATGTCCTTCGCTTCCTTGCCCACTCCTCTTGGGGTGCGGACCATTCCCTCCTCCTCCGTCTTTATTGTGCTCTAGTTCTGTCACGTTTGGACTATGGTTCTCAAGTTTATGGTTCAGCTGCTCCTTCCACACTGCACGTGCTGGATCCAGTCCACCGTCGTGGTATCCGTTTGGCCACCAGTGCCTTCCCTACTAGCCCTGTTGATAGTCTCCTGGTTGAAGCTGGGATCCCCCCACCCTTTCTGTTCGGCGGTCCCAGCTTCTGGTGTCTTATGCCCTCACTATCCGTTCTTCTCCCACTCATCCTTCCTATTCTATCCTGTTCCCAGACTACGGACGTCGCCCACCCGACTCCCGCCCTCGAGCGGGTTTATTGGTTGGGCTCCGCCTTGCGTCTCTTTGCCGTGATTTTCAGCTTCCTTCTTTGTCCTGTCTTCCTCGCTCCCTCCCCTCCACCCCTCCTTGGTTAGTTCCTCGGCCTCGAATTCGGATGGATCTCCGCCGTGGTCTGAAAGATTCCATCCCCCCGGTGGTGTTCCGTTCCTTTTTCCGCCAAATTTTATGGGAGTTTCGGGATGCTGTTGTTTTTTACACTGATGGCTCTAAATCTGCTGATCATGTTGGGTATGCCTTCACGTCCTTTGTTGGAACGGAATATCATCTGCTGCCACCTACATGTGGGGTGTTTACTGCGGAATTGATGGCAATTTCCCGGGCTCTTACCTTTATTAAACAATCCCAACACAACCGCGTTTTGTTATGTACGGACTCAATGAGTGGCCTTCTTGCTATTGACCGGTGTTTTTCGCGCCATCCCTTGGTCTCTGCCATCCATGACCATCTCGCTGATCTTCACTGTGCTGCTTGTTCCATTGACTTCCTATCGGTCCCGGGCCATGTGGGTATCCCGGGTAATGAGCTTGCTGATCGTTTGGCTGGGGGAGCAGTTACTTAGCCCCCGTTTTCTGTAACCTCTCCTGCAGCGGATTTACGGCTTCACATCAAATCCCACTTCGCACAGTCATGGGCCAATTCTTGGGAGGCTACTCCACTGTCTAATAAACTTCGTGCAATTAAGGTGACACCAGGCCCATGGCGTTCTTCCTTTCGCCTCTCCTGCAAGGACTCGACCACACTGTGTCGTCTCCGCATTGGCCATACCAGGCTGACCCATGGTTTTCTTTAGCGTGACGAGCCACCCCCGCTATGTGGTTGTGGAGCCTTCCAGTCAGTGGCCCACATTTTGGTTGAATGCCCCCTTCTTTTGGCTTTGCATGCTAAGTACAGACTCCTCCACACTTTACCTTTGATGTTGGCTGACGATTCCCGGATGGTCTCTCTGGTTCTCGGTTTCCTCCGGGACAGTGGTTTTCATTCTCAGTTTTAAAGTTTTTAATCTCTCTCTGGTGTTGGGGCAGGACGGTGAGTGTTTGGGTGTCTCCCACTGTAGGCAGTGTTCAGAGATTCCCGATTCACCTCCCTGACCGGAATCCTCTTTCCTTCCCCTTTTACTCTGTTTTTACCCCTTCTTTTTAAGGCTTGGTTAGTCTTTCTACTCCCATACGTACTTTCTGCATTATAGCAATTGTACCTTTTAAGTCACAGGTGGTCTTGCCTATGCTGCTTCAGCATAGTGTTGGGTTCGTTCTCTTGCCGACTTCCCTCATTTGTTTTTACTAATGACAACGTGACTGCCCTTTCACGTTTTTCCATTTTTCCGTTTTATTGTTCTGACTTTTGAGATGTCCTGTTACCAGAATGGAGTCCATTTGAAACAAGGGACTGATGACCTTGCTGTTTGGTCCCTTTAACCTCAAACAACCAACCAACCTTACATCTCGGTCCCATTGTTCTCCAATTCGTGGAAACAACTAAGTTTCTAGGGCTCACACTGGAAAAGGAAACTTTGTTGGTCTCCGCACGTCCCTTATTTGACGGCCCGTTGTACACGTGCCCTTAATGTCCTCAGAGTTCTTGGTGGTTCATCTTGGGGAGCGGATCGCACTGTCCTGCTTCACTTGCATCGGTCCATAGTCCGATCAAAGCTGGATTATGGGAGCTTCGTCTACTCGTCTGCTCGGCCATCCCTCTTACGCCATCTCAACTCCATCCACCATTGGGGGTTACGTCTTGCGACCGGAGCATTCTACACTAGTCCCGTCGAGAGTCTTTATGCTGAAGCTGCCGAATTACCATTGACCTACCGGGGCGACGTACTGCTTTGTCAGTATGCCTGCTGGCTGTTGTCAATGCCCGACCACCCCTTTTATCAGTCCTTCTTCACCGATTCTCTTGACCGTCAGTATGGGTTGCATGTGTCTGCCCAGCTGCCCCCTGGAGTCCGCTTTCGTCGCCTGCTTCGACAATTGGATTTTGCCCTCCCTACCACCTTCAGAGAGGGTGATAGCCCGACTCCACCTTGGCTCCAGGCTCCGGTTCATATCTATCTCGACCTCAGCACTCTCCCGAAGCAGTGTACTCCAGCTGCAGTGTATTGATCACGGTTTGTCGAACTTCGTGCGCGACTTGCCAGTCACACTTTTATTTACACTGATGGCTCCAAAACTGACGATGGTGTCGGCTGTGCCTTTGTCGTCGGAGCCGTCACCTTTAAATACCGACTCCTCGACCAATGTTCCAGCTTCACGGCCGAGCTTTTTGCTCTCCATCAGGCCGTTCAGTATGCCCGCCGCCACCGCCATTCATCGTATGTACTCTGCTCCGATTCACTCAGTGCTCTTCAGAGCCTTGGAGCTCCATATCCGGTCCATCCATTGGTGCAACAGATCCAGCAGTCCCTCCATTCTTTTGCTGATGGTGGCTCTCCTGTCAGCTTTCTGTGGGTTCCCGGCCATGTAGGAGTGCCTGGGAATGAGGCTGCTGATGCTGCAGCCAAGGCTGCAGTCCTCCTGCCTCGGCCAGCCTCCCATTGTGTCTCGTCATCTGATGTTGGTGGGGTTGTTTGTAAGAGGCTTGTGTCGTTGTGGTGGGCTGCTTGGTCCTCACTTCAAGGAAACAAGCTCCGGGCAGTAAAACTGTTCCCAACTGCTTGGACAACCTCCTCCCGACCGTCTCGGCGAGAAGAGGTCCTTCTGACCAGGTTGCGGATTGGGCATTGCCGGTTTAGCCACCGCTACCTGCTCTCCGGTGACCCAGCCCCGCAGTGCCCTTGTGGTCATGTATTAACAGTGCGCCATGTTTTATTGTCGTGCGCCCGTTTTAGTCAATCTCATGTTGTTCTGTCTCTGCCATCTCCTTTACAGGATATTTTAGCTGATGACGCTCGAGCAGCTGCTCGGGTTCTTCGTTTCATTACTTTGACTGGCTTATCCAAAGACATCTAACTCTTTCACTTATTTTATCTGCATATTTGTAAGAACTTTCTGGTGTCCCCCCCCCCCCCCCCCCCTTGAGTTTTACTAGATTCTATGTGCTCTAACGTGACTGGGCGCTAATGACCTCAGTAGTTGAGGGCCCTTAAACCCCCCCCCCCCCCAAAAAAAAATACAACCTGCCCCCTTGACGATGGGGGCCCTTTCTCTCGCTGTTGCTCCCACACCATCTACCTTGGGAGCAGCACCCACTAAACCACCGGGGGCACCAGTCCCCATGTCTAAGCCGGAGAAGTGTAGCTCTTCTTCGGCTTCTCTCGCTCGGAAGGGATCCCTTGGGTCACTCCCTTCCCAGGTTCCTACCAGCGGCACAGTAGACACCAACCAGTGGCTGAAGAAGCCACAGGTCGCTGGCCGTCGAGCTTCGTGATCATCTTTGGTCCCAGAGACTGACTCCAATAAGCCCTCTCAACAACGGCAACCAAAGGAACAGTGAGAGAAAATGACATTGAAGACCTGTAAGTCCAAGGCACCTGCGATGGCACCTACTCGGCCACCTACACGCTCTGCGTCTGAGGATGAGGTGGAGATTGTTGTGTCCGCTGAGGACCTCAATCTCCCCGGTCCCTCAGACGTAATGGATAGCACTTGCACGGGTGCTCCATAGGAGGCAGCAGGTGACCCAGCGGCGTAATCTGCCTCCCCAGTCCCGTCACGCCTTTCTCAGACATGGACAATACCATCCTCCAGTGGAACTGCAGTGGTTTCTTCCGTCATCTAGCTGAGCTCTGACAACTTATCAGCCTTCACCCTTCCTTCTGCATTGCTCTTCAGGAAACTTGGTTTCCAGCAATGCGAACCCTCGCCCTCCGTAGCTATCGGCGTTATTATAAGAACCGGGCAGCTTATGAAAGGGTGTCTGGTTGCGTCTGCATCTATGTCCTTAACTCTCTTCACAGCGAGTCTGTCCTTCTACAAACACATTTAGAGGTTGTCGCTGTTCGGGTGTCGACGCCACAGGCTGCTACTGTCTGCAGTCTTCACCTTCCACCGGATGGTGATGTTACGCAGCATGACCTGGCTGTGCTGCTAGCCCAATTGCCGCCACCTTTCTTGTTACTGGGCGACTTCAACGCCCATAATCCTCTGTGGGGTGGGTCAGTGGCAACAGGTGGAGGCGCCACCATTGAGCGTTTATTGGCACAGCTCGATCTTTCGCTTTTAAATGATGGTTTCTTCACACACTTCAGCATGGCGCATGGCACGTACTCCGCCATCGACCTTTCGATCTGCAGCCCTAGCCTCTTACTGTCTGTTCAATGGAGAGTGCATGACGACCTGTGTGGTAGTGACCACTTTCCGAACTTTGTCACTGCCACAGCGTCACTCTTCAGGGCGCCCTAGCAGATGGGCTATGAATAAGGCTGACTGGGTCATGTTCTCCTCCATTGCCGCTATTGAGCCTCTCTCTAATGCCGCCATTGATGCGGTGGTTCACTCCGTCACCACCATCATCGTTACTGCCGCAGAATCTTCAATTCCCCGTTCTTCTGGGTCCCCTCGGAGGACGACTGTGCCTTGGTGGTCGCCTGAGATCGCTGAGGCGATTAAATATCGCCAGCGGGTGCTACAGAGTCACAAGCGACATCCCTGCATTGAACACGTCATCACCTTCAAACGGCTGCGTGCGTGGGCCCGTCGCCTTATCCGCCAAAGCAAGCAGGAGTTCTGGGAGTGGTGTGTGTCCACCATTGGCCTCCATGTCTCTCCATCGCAGGTCTGGGCTAAGATCAGACGCCTCTAGGGCTATCGGACCCCTGTCAGTGTCCCTGCACTCACTGAATGGAGCAGTTTGTATAGACTCCGACGAAATTGCCAACAGCTTGGCGGAGCATTTTGCTCTGAGTTCCACTTATTTCAATTTCCCACTGGCCTTCCGCTCATTAAAGAACGGATTGAACATCGGAGCCTTTCTTTTCGAACCCACCATCCAGAATCCTACAATGTTCTATTCAGTGAGTGGGAATTTCACAGTGCCCTCGCTGCTTGTCCTGATACCGCTCCTGGACCAGATAGCATCCACTATCAGATGCTGAAACACCTTTCAGTGGACTGCCAGCGACGGCTCCTCGACCTTTACAACCGTATTTGGGTCGAGGGCGAGTTTCCGTTGCAATGGTGGGGAAGTATTGTTATCCCCATTCTGAAACCAGGCAAGAACCCTTTGGAGGTGGACATCTACTGTCCCATTAGCCTCACCAACATTCTTTGCAAGTTGCTTGAACGGATGGTGAGCCGGCGGTTGAACTGGGTACTGGAGTCTCGGGGCCTTCTGTCTCCGTCTCAGGGTGGGTTCTGTAAAGGCCGCTTCGCCGCCGACAATCTGGCGAGCCTGGAGTCGGCCATCCGTACTGCCTTTGCCCGCTGTCAGCACCTGGTCGCTGTCTTTTTCGACATGCGGAAGGCGTAAGATACGACATGGCGTTATCACATCCTTTCTACGCTTCATGGATGGGGTCTTCGGGGCCCTCTGCCGATCTTCATCTGCAATTTTCTGTCGTATCGTACCTTCCGCGTGCAAGTCACGACCGCCTATAGTTCCTCCCGAGTCCAGGAGAACCAGGAGAACGGGGTACCACAGGGATCTGTCCTCAGTGTCTACCTGTTTTTAATTGCAATAAATGGGCTCGCTGCAGCGGTGGGAAATTCTGTCTCTGCTTCCCTGTATGCTGACGACTTCTGCCTTTACTACAGCTCTATTGGCATTGCAGCTGCTGAACGTCAGCTACAGGGCGCTATCCGTAAGGCGCAGTCATGGGCTGTAGCTCATGGGTTCCAGTTCTTGGCAGCCAAGACCTGCGTTATGCATTTCTGCCGTCGACGCACTGTTCACCCGGAGCTTCGGCTTTATCTTGACGGCGAACTTCTTGCTGTGGTGGAGACACACAGGTTTTTGGGTGTGGTTTTTGATGCCCAGTTGACTTGGCTGCCTCATATTCGGCAGCTTAAGCAGATGTGTTGGCGGCATCTAAATGCTCTGCGATGTTAGAGCCACACCCGCTGGGGTGCCGACCGATCTATCCTGTTACGTCTCTACCAGGCGTTAATCCAGTCCCGTCTGGATTATGGGAGCCTGGCTTATGGCTCAGCATCCGCATCTGCGTTGCGGGTGCTGGACCCAATCCTCCACAGCGGGATACGCCTTGCCACTGGTGCTTTCCGTACCAGCCCTGTGGACAGCATACTAGTGGAGGCAGGTGTCCCTCCACTGTGGCTACGGCGCCAACGTTTGCTGGCCGCTTATGCTGCCCATGTTTTCAGCTTGCCCGGGCATCCTAACTATCAGCTACTATTCCCACAGTCGCACATCCGTCTTCCAGACCGTCGGCCCAGAGCTGGATGTACGATCGCGGTCCGCGTCAGAGAGCTTCTGTCCGGGCTTCGGGCTTTACCTCTTCCGCCTCCTTTCTAGGCACCTCTGCGTACACCCCCGTGGTGTGTGCCTCGCCCTCGCCTTCAGCTGGAAGTGGCACAGGGCCCGAAGGACCTAGTCCCTCTGGAGGCCTTCCACCATTGCTTTCTTTCCATCCTCGCAACGTATCAGGGCTCTGGCGTTGTTTACACTGACGGCTCGATGGTTGCTGGTCGTGTCGGTTATGTGCTAACTCTAGGGGACCATTCTGAACAACGTTCATTGCCGGCTGGCTGCAGCGTTTACACTGCTGAGCTGGTCGCCATCTTTCGTGCCCTAGAGTATATCCGCTCCTGCTCAGGTGAGTCCTTCGTGATCTGTAGCGATTCCCTGAGCGGTTTACGAGCTCTCGACCAGTGTTTCACTCGTTCTCGTCTGGTTATGGCTATCCAGGAGTCCCTGCATACTCTTGCCCTTTGCAGCCGCTCTGTGATCTTTGTGTGGACCCTGGGCCATGTTGGGATACCCGGCAATGAAAATGTTGACCGCCTGGCTAAAGAGGCCACCAATGTACCATCTCTGGAGATTGGCCTCCCGGCGACTGATTTGCGGGCAATCTTACGCCGCAAAATTTTCGACATGTGGGACACTGAATGGCGCAACCTGCCCATGCCGAACAAGCTTCGCCCTATCAAGGCGACAACTACTGTGTGACAGTCGTCCATGCGGATCTCCAGCCAGGAGTCTGCTGCCCTCTGCCGGCTGCACATTGGGCACACTCGGCTGACGCGCGGCCACTTATTGCGCAGTGAGGACCCACCTCTATGTCGCTGCGGCTCCGTTTCATCTGTGGTCCACATTTTGTTGGAGTGTCCCCATTTGGCTGTGCTCAGGCAGACGTTAGCACTGCATGATACGGTCCCTGCCCTTTTAACTGATGACCCTGCTATGGCTGGCTTAGTTACGCGTTTTATTCGGGCAGGGGTTTTTTATCATTTAATCTGATTGTTTGTTTTATTTTATTGTTTTGTGTTGATTCTGGCCTTTGGTCTACGGTTTTTAAACTGAGTTTTTAATGTGTTCTCGGTGGTTGGCTTTTCCTTTTTTATCTCTATGGTCGCCAACCACCTTCACACTCGTGTGATTTCGATTTGTTTCGTCTGATTTCTGTGTGAGTCTTTCTTGTCCTGTGTCATCTGCCGTCTTTCCTGTTGTTCGTTTTTATTCTCTTTGGGTGGTTTTAGTTTTTTGGAAAAAGGGACCGATGACCGTCGCAGTCTGGTCCCTTTGATCTCCCAAACAAACCAACCAACCTCTCTTCTTCAGCCAGCCGTTTTCACGATTGCCTTCGCCGATCTACGGAGTGTTTTATGTCGTCGTGTTACTCTTTTATGGCATGCACATTGGTCGACACTTCCCAATAATAAATTGCGGGACATGAAAGCTCTTCCCTGTGCTTGGACCTCTTCCTCCCGAACGCGTCGTCGGGATGAGGTAATTTTAACTAGACTCTGGATAGGGCACTGTCTTTTTAGCCATCGACATCTTTTAAATGGTGATCCTCCCCCACTCTGTCCCCACTGCTTTCAGCTGTGGACGGTAAGACACCTTTTAATCGAGTGCACCTATTTTACTCCGTTACACGCCCGTCTACAGCTGTCGCCTGATACATCGTCCATTTTAGCAGATGACACGCGCACGGCCGATCGCGTTCTCGAGTTTATTAGTGCCAGTGAGATGACGTCAGTCATTTGAAGCTCTTTTTGGGGACAACAACCCTTTCCTATAGTGGTTTTTTAAGCTTTCCTTCTATTTTTAGTTTCTCCAAGTTTTTGAGTTTCGTTCCTGTTTCTGCCTTTTCCTAAGTCAGTGGGCGCTAATGACCATAGCAGTTTTGCACCCTAAAACCATAAAAAAACCTTTATTTACACTGATGGCTCCAAAACTGACGATGGTGTCAGCTCCTCGACCAGTGTTCCACTTTCAGAGCCGAGCTTTTTGCGCTCTCAGGCCGTTCAGTATGTCCGCCGCCACTGCCATTCTCCGTATGTACTCTGCTCTGATTCACTCAGTGCTCTTCAGAGCCTTGGAGCTCCATATCCGGTCCATCCCTTGGTGCAACGGATCCAGCAATCCCTCCATTCTTTTGCTGATGATGGTTCTCCTGTTAGCTTTTTGTGGGTTCCAGGCCATGTAGGAGTGCCTGGGAATGAGGCTGCTGATGCTGTGGCCAAGGCTGCAGTCCTCCTGTCTCGGACAGCCTCCCTTTGTGTCCTATCATCTGACATTAGTGGGGTTGTTTGTAAGAGGTTTGTGTCATTATGGTGGGATACTTGGTCATCACTTCAAGGAAATAAGCTCCGTGCCATAAAACCGTTCCCAACAGCTTGGACATCCTCCTCCCGACCATCTCGGTGAGAGGTGGTCATTTTGGCCAAGTTGCAGATTGGGCATTTCCGGTTTAGCCACCGCTAACTGCTGTCCGGTGACCCCACCTCGCAGTGCCCTTGGGGTAATGCATTGACAGTGCGCCATGTTTTATTGTCGTGTCCCCGTTTTAATTAATCTTGTGTTTTCTTGTCTCTGCCCTCTACCCTACAGGAAATTTTAGCTGATGACGCTCGAGCAGTTGCTTGTTTTCTTCGTTTCATTACTTTGACGGACTTATCCAAAGACATCTCTTTTAATTATGTTATCTGCGTCTTTGTAAGAACTTTCTTGTGGTCCCCTCCCCCCCCCCCCTTGAGTTTTACCGGATTATATGTGCCCCTACATTTGTGACTGGGCACTAATGACCTCAGTAATTGAGCGCCCTAAAACCCCTGGGGTGCAGACTGCTCCATTCCCCTGCAATTGTACAAAGTGCTGGTCCAGTTTCATTTAGACTATGGAAGTCTGCATCACCTTCGACATCGCAGATACTAGACCCCATCCACCATTGTGGGGTCAGACTTGAGACGGGTGCCTTCCAGTCTAGTCCTGTGCTTAGCCTTTCCGCAGAGGCAAGGATTCCACCGCTGCGAGTTTTGCGCCAACAGCAGCTGATACCTTACGCGCTCCGCATTTGCTGCACCCTAATTATGGTCTCCTTTATCCAGACATGAAGTTCAACCTCCAGCAGCTGCAGCCACGATGTGGGCTTACCATGGCTGCCCGCATTCAGTCGCTCTTTTCTGAGCTCCAGCACTTCCTGTTACTGCCTCTTTTCTCCGTTCATGCGTGTACCCCTCCATGGTCTGTCTCTCACCCACAGATGTCTCGATCTCCCAATTCAAAGGATTCAATCCCTCTGGAGGCCCTTCACCACCAGTTCTACTGTCTCCTCAGTTCATTCCTGGGTTCAGAAGCGATTCATACTGATGGCTCCGTGGTTGCTGGTCACACTTGTTATGCTTACACCTATGTGAGACACATGGAACTTTGTTCCTTGCCAGATATCTGTAGTGTTTTCACAGCTGGATTGGTAGCCATCTTGTGTGCACTGGAATATGTCCTCTGCTGCTCATAACTGTCCTTCACTATCTGTAGTGACTCCTTGAGCAGTTTGCACACTATTGGCCAGTGCTTCCCTCGCCACCCCACTCCCTTTCTCTCCTTGATCAATGTGGATGCTCAGTGGTTTTTATTTGGACCCCAGGCCATGTTGGGACCCCTGGCAATGAACTTGCCAATTGACTGGCTCAACTGGCTGCTAGCAGGCCATTTCTTGCTATTGGCATTCCAGAAATAGACTTTCACTCGGCATTACGTTGTCACGTTTTGGGACTTTGGAATGCAAAATGGCACACTTTCTTCGCCAAACAAGCTCAGGGTGATAAGATTCCACAACTATGTGGCGTTCCTCCTTATGGGTCTCTCATAAAGCTTCTGTTTTCCTTGGCCGGCTTCGCATTGGCCATACTTGGCTGACTGTTATCTCCTCCATTGTGAGGACCCCCCCCCTCCCTGTCAGTGTGGATCAATGTTGACTGTGGTTCACATCTTACTGGACTGTACTAACTTAGCCCCCATGCGATGGACTTTTAGCTTTCCTTACTCGCTACCCCTGGCATTAGCTGACAGTCCCTCAGCAGCTGATCTGGTTTTACAATTTCTTCATGATGGGGGTTTTCATCACTTTATTTAGGGATGGGGACCTTCAACCTTAACAGTGGGTGGAGGGGATGGCAGGGCATCTTAACTCCCCCCTTTGCCCCAATTCGACTGGGCTTGGTGGTTCACCCTCACCCTCCGCCTTCCCTCTCCTTACTTTATGGGGTCTGTTTTATCTTGCATGTCTATCTTGTCTATGTGTGCTTCTTCCTTCATACCCCTGTCATTAGTCACTTTCTTTCCCTCTCCTCTTCTTCCGCCTTCTTCTTTCCTTCCTTCCTGTCAATTATTTGTAATTTTATTGCCATTGTAGTTCACTCTTATAGTGTGAGGTTTTATCAGTTTGTTATTCCAAGGTCGGAGGGACTGATGACTGGGAGTTCGGTCCCTTCATCGAATCCAACCAACCAGCTTAATTCCTCCCCTCTTCCTCAGGGTGTGACAGCAACAATCCTCAATATGAGGCTAGAAGGGCACAAGGGCAGGATTCACCCAGCTGGATCACTCACAGCTTGCAGTCGATTGGCCAAAGGCCCTCACAGGCCAGATGCGGCCCATGCAGAACCTCCCCTCATCAGTGAAGGTTCTCATGCTCTGCAGCTGCTACGCTACAAGTAGGCACACATCACCAGACCTTGATTAGTCAATCAGTGGACAGGTAATCACCCGAGGTAGGTCATTGTTTCTCTGAAACTCAAAAGCCTATCATTCTGGTTAAAAACGGAATATCAGCATAACTGAACACTTAGAGCCCCTGTAATCAATTATTTATACTCCTACAGCTACGCTTTCGATGCAGTCCTCCTTGGAGGGGATGAGTAGGTTTGCTTTGTGTTAGTTGTCCTGTTAGCTTCCACAAGCTCACTTTGCATTGAGCACATGTTGCTAGGTGTGGTTAAATGTGCATTGTGGAAGTTTCTCGTTCATGGACAAATGCCAGAGTTAAAAAATTGTACTCAACTCTTGATCACACTGCTTAAGTGCTTAGCAAATTCGTCACGCTGGCCTCTACTGCCTGGCTGCTGTAGGAATAAAACGTTAAATATTCGAAATTTGCACGCCAAACTTTTTGGGGCATAGCACTGCTTTGTCAGAGACAAATGCTTTCATTAATATGTGCAAATTTTGTACAAACGCCGCCACCTCTCCCTCACAGGGGGCTCGCCACTTCTCGGTGGGTTCGTGCTTTACCACAGGCCCCAGCCTTTGCAGCATTTCTTCCTTCTGTGCGGCATGTCTACCCTCTTGCTATTCTTTTTCCCCTCACTAGCGAACATGTCTGGGATGTTCCTGGGAATGTTGTGCATTGTCTGTCACTGACATACGAACAGTCTCGCCACTGTTTTTCTCTCCCTTCGCCTTTTTTCTCTTCTCCTCTTGTCTCTGCTTCAGCATTTAAGGTTCCTCTTTCTCTTCCTCCCTCTGCACTCCTGAAGGCAGGCCGACACATCTGACATGAAACAGGTGACATGGTAACGGGTAATTCCCAGGTCAACAGTTAGGGTTCGCGCATAACCACTGGTAGAGGCCAGGCCCAGGAAAGGTGATTGCCTGAGCTGTAACCTTCCAAAATTTATGATTGTTCCTTCCTTCAGGTGTTCAGGATGTGTAGCCTCAGGTGTGAAAAATCACCTAAGGTGTGTGTGTCCCCTTGTGAAGGGGGCCCACAGCTGGAAGGAGCATGCCATCAGAGACACTGGAAATCGTGGTGATTTTCTCACAATGACTCAATCATCTTCCCAATCAACGTCTATGAAAGGTAAATGAAATGAGGCTAACGATTCAAAGACCCTTCCTGCTGCGCCACAGTCACATACTGAAGATGGTCAGTCCTTCACCACGGTAAATCCGTTCATTATTCAGAAAGGTGTTCATGCAATTGCTGGCCCTGTGAAATCCTGCTCTCATTTATGGAGTGGCACTTCGCTTTTGTGACTACTTCTGATTCTCAAGCACAGCTGCTTGCTGCCTCACTTCTCCACTGTTACCCTGTTCATGTCGAGGCCCATAGAACTTTGAATTCTTCCTGTGGTGTCATTTACACTAGCTGCTCGACAGTGTGACAGACCAAAATCCAGTCTTACTTATCTGATCAGGGTGTTATTGCCATCCATTGGGTAATGAAAAAGGTAGATTCCTCCTTTGTGCCCACCCACACCCTTTTTCCTCACCTTTGATAGTGGTGCTTTCGTCAAAGATCAAAGCAGGCTATGAAATTATCACAGTCCAGCCATATATTCTAAATCCAATTGGCTGCTACCAGTGTCATCGTTTCAACCACACTAGAGCGTCTCGTCGACATCCAGCCAAATGTCACCTGTTGGAGGGATGTGCATGAGGGTGCTTATCCACATCCTCCCTGCTGTATCAACTAAAATGGCGCCCATGCTGCCTCATCTCGGGATTGGCCCATGTATCTTAATGAGCGGGCTGTCCAAGAGATCTGGGTGAAGAAAGTGCTCTACCTAGTTGCGCGCAAGCTACTGGCTAGTCGCAAACCCTGCATTCTCCTATCTTGCACCTATATTTCTTTTCTTGTTACCCCCTTGTTCCATGAAGGACATGGCCACGCAGACATGCAACCTCCAATTCAGCTCTGAGGTTGTGAAGTCGCCCAGTGTCAAGATAGCATAGCCTGTCCAGCTGTGCAACAAGCTGTCACACTCTCGCCTCAAGGGGCAAAGGAACCAGCTACACAATCGATAGACCGGAAAGGACAGGAGCAGTACTCCAGTAAAGACTTCCTCCATCCCTGCAGCCAAACATCAGTCTTCCCCAACTGGAAAGGCTCGAAGTATTCACCAAAGACAAACGGTCTTCTCCTTCACCAACCCGAAGATGCTCTGTGATGGTGTTGCCACATGATACCTTATGTCAGCTGGCCTCTGTGAGGCCAATGTGCACCAAGAACCGTTTCTCAGCGTTTGACTCCAGACTGACAGCACAAGTAAGCCGATCCTCCAGTAGTAGACTCCATGGAGCAGGTCCTCTAGTAGTGACCCTTCACAGGCTGTTGCTCAGCAGCCACCAAGGTGACACACCTACAGCCATCTCTCATGCATCATGACTCCACTCCACTGGAACATTCATGGCCTTCGGTCACACAGGATTTACGGATGCTTCTAGCATCACAGCATCCCATTGTACTCTACCACCATGAAACAAAGTTGGGCCCTTGTGACCGCTTTGAGATTTCACAGTTCTTCTGGGTTGGTTTTGACCTTCCCCCTGAGGTCAGCATTCCATCTCATATGGGATGACAGTCATAGTCCACCCATCTCCCTGACTGCCCATCTTCAAGCTGTTGCAGTTCGCCTTTTCCTCCCCCCACCTGAATTTTTCCCTCTGTACCATTTGTCCCTCCATCATTCAGTGTTACCAGGGCAGACTCCCTTCTGCTTATTGGGCAGCTATCTCCCCTATTTTTGCTACTCAGTGACTTCAATGCACATCATCCCCTTTGCGGTTCTCCCAGGACCTGTCAGACAGCTGCCTTCTTGGCTGACCACCTTAACCAACTTAACCTCTTCTGCGTCACCACTGGTGCACCTACTTTACTTTCCAACTCCTCACACACCTATTCCCATTTGGATCTATCTTT